>NC_047017.1:7085560-7401505 GCF_902652985.1 Pecten maximus | reverse complement strand
AGAACGTATAAAAGCAGTTGCGGCAAATCTACCTGTCAGAACACAGTGCAAATTATGACAATACCACCTGTGTTAGCGAGAGTGGTTGGTCAGGTAGTGATGTCATCTTTTATTAGAAATATTTGTCGCAATGCGACATCTAGGTGATTTATATATTAGTATAGATATTAGGTGTCCCACGCCACACCCGATCGTTTCGTAACGATTCCATTTGTAAACATGAATACGAATAATTTTTTTTTTATAGAAATCATCAGTAAAACAAAATCTTTTTTTAAAGATATTATTAATATATTGTATTTTTTCACAAAAATACCTGAAAACCATTACCTATTTGTGTTATTTTTATTAGGACGTAGATTTCATGGGGAGCGCGTGATAAATAATAGCTTTAAGAGATTTAATGAGTGATATTAATCTATAATGGCGTTAACGCTGTTGCCAGCTGTAACTAGCGATGTAATCGCATTCCATTGTGCAGCCCAACAGAGCCGATGTTGACTCATTGAAATATATATCAAATACCATATTATCCCGCCATTTTGTTGATTATTAGTTCTAAATAATTAATACTTACACACAACCAGTTCATCATTAATAAAACGCCTCATTCCGAATAGCAGAGCCAGATTGGAAGGTCCACATCGCCATCAATAACAATGGTGAGTACATGAACAATAAGTTCTAGACTGTCATAATTACTTTATGTCGTTGCATGATTTGAATAATTTTTACGAAATATATTTCTTTATATTATTGTCCATTTTGGAAAATTGTATTATGTTGAATATTGTTCGTATTCAGATTTGTTCTTCGTAATGTTTTATCGCTATATAGCATTCAAAGAAAGTTTTTATTAGAATGATATTGCTTACCATAATGGCCAACACATACTGTCATTAATTAGTAGAAACTGTGTATTCATACTATACCATCGTTAGGATATGAAGTGAATTTCAGAGGTTTGCGATATTATTCTAAATACTTGCTTAAAATACATAGACTGTTTCCTAACGAACAATTGTTCATGAACTACCTAGTTACTATACCTATTACCAAAGATACTGATAAAGATGTTTGAGCGAAAATTAAATTTTTACTTCGTTAAAAAAATTTCATACTTCAGCGTGGCGACACCGATATCACATCAAAAATCAAATTTTCCGAATTTGGATATGTATGGTTTTGTTTTATGATAAATGTTACCCGTTTATATCTATATTTTCATACAGTAAAAGTGATAATATGTACATCACCATTTTACATTGCCGATGTGCTTAATTTATTCTAGTTTCTAATTTCCATGGGTCGCTTTATATATATTCCGTTCTTTCTTTGTTATTATGTTATCGATTTGGCGTTACGATGGCCTTCGAATGTTGGTATATTTCGATTTTAACATACATAGCCACAATGACTATATGCATGATTTCTTATGAATACAATGACAATTTATAGCTTCTCCTTGTCAGAACACTACGTAATTGTCAGATATTAAAAATGTCAATTGATTTGTTGAAAAAAAGTACGAGATCAAACTAATTGCATAATAATTTGCACCCGAATGTCGAATTAGTAAAATATCCTTTCATTGTCATAAACAAGTTGTTCCGGTTGAGCTATTTCAATATGTGTTGACGACAAAGATACATTATTAAAAAAATAATCGTCAGTTGGGACTCGGTTTACCTGTCGGATGAGAATTCCATCTATTCGTTTGCGATGCTTCTGGTTGGTTTATTGCATGAGTAACATTGAAACCAATTCATAATTTAAACATTCAAACATTTTCTGTTTTGGCACATTTCAATCGATTTAGTTAATATCACATTACAAATTCCCTTGTGGAAAATAACAATATTTTTGTATTTAGCGTTATGACATGGGGAAAACATGTCGCTAAATTTCGTGATAGGATTTGCATTATAAATTTAAGTAGTATAAGTTTTATACAGGTGTGTTTAGTAATCATGTAAATGATAGCAATCCTGTCATGCATATTAAACGTAAGTCCATACCAATACACTGGAACGCGGCGTCAATGTATGACCTCGACGTGAAGCATGATAGCCATACTGCATTCATTAATGAATAGTATGAAGTAACACATAATCAATATCGATAACAAACCATAACGAGAGAAATGAAATGATATCAAAGTAATACATGAAGTTATTAATTAGAGGTAGGCGATACCTTATCAAGTATGTGTTATACAGTATCTATCATATGTATACAGTATCATATGTGATAAAGTTTTAAGATTCATGATTTGAATTAAACTTATTATTATTATAAAAAGTTATATTTCTTCATCAACCTGTTTGGGTTAAACTCACGAATATACATTTTGTATTTGTTCTGCGGAGCATTTATTAACTTTAAAAGTTGTTGGAAATTATGTAAACCAACGAGTTAATTTGTAATGTATTAATATTGAAACACTGAAGATACAAACTACAATGAAGTGTTTTTGTTCGTTTCCATGGATCGTAGTAGGGTAATGCTCTCGTGAAATGGGAGGTAGCATGTTGCTGGTGATTAAACGCAGCTTTGTGGTTCTTTACCTAAAACTTCCTTCTCATTTTGGGCTTATCCTTGATTGACAGTGGATGTCGGTGATGAATCAGAAAACACTGACCAGCCTATAACACCAAGTCTTATTTCTTGTGGTTTTTTTTTATTAAAATGTTCCATTTAAAACATTCGTCTGTTCATTTTTGCATCAGTATATCGACTTTCAATTAGAAATACGGTTTCACTTACCCCCTGTTATAATCTTGTTTTGTTATTATTTTAAAGATAACATTATTAATATACGTTAATCGACAAAAAAAAAAAAAAATTAAACGAGGATATATTGATTTTATTGATACAACAAAAACTCCTGCTGATTCAGAATATTGACAGTTTGACATTAAATTATTTGTTTGATATGTGTTTTCAATTCTCAACAACAAACCGTTTCTTCCTTGCAGTCTGACCAGTTGACAGAAGAACAAATAGCAGGTATGTGTGTGTTCATAATATGTTTAGCAGTTACCATTGCATATCAGCTTTAGGGAAATCTACGAACAGAAATGAATTATCTCCCTTCACTAATGAAACCGGGTTTAAATTGTTCAACACACAGATACATAGCTTACTATATTATGGTACCAACATAACACGTAAACTAAATATGTGAAATGTATAGTTAGATAATAATATATAAGTACTTGTATAATACCCAAGAATCTTCCATTTTTCAAACGAATTTGCTCACTGTTGTTTTATTCTAAAATGCTTGCATAAGTGGCGCTTTGGATGAATAACATTATGGTTTTTATTTAATGTTCGATATCTTTGTATATTTGTGTTAGCCCCACTGATTGGTATACGTAACTGATTTTGTTAATAATCTTTTCAACATATACATCTTCCCAGACTCATGTTGGTTGAGTATTTTATTGTCTAACTCGAGTTGATAATCATTAATTTATAAAAAGGCCTATTGAATATAGAAAAGAGCAAACGATGCTTAGACATATATTAATATAAATAACCGTCACACGTTATGCGAATTGTCCTTGTGTAAAGGATATATTAGGAAAAGAAATGACTTAATTTATATTGATTCAGCTTTAAGCCTTTTTAAATGTAATCTCTGAGTATAATTTCAATATTCAGAAAAAAATTCTTGCTATGTTAAAGATCCATTAAACTGTGCCTTGACCAATTTAAACACGGTTTTCGTCATTGAATTACATATGTATAATCCATACGTTAATTCGATAGCTACTCTGGTTTATTAATGCTATGCATCTTTAATACGGAAAGTCCATATCCGAGCTTTTCCTAAAGAAATCAAAATTCCAGTCTAACGAGATGTGCCTTTGGTAATGGGTAAGAACATCAAAAAGGACAAAAACTATTTTCACAAAATATTCTCTTTGAATGTTTTGTCATTTTATCTGTCAGAGTTTAAAGAGGCGTTCAGCCTGTTTGACAAAGACTGTGATGGAATCATTACGACCAAAGAGTTGGGGACAGTGATGAGGTCACTAGGTCAGAACCCAACGGAGGCTGAGGTACAGGACATGATCAACGAGGTGGACACAGATGGTATGTACAAAAAAATAACTGAGTTATACCCCAAGCTGTTTCTTTAATTTTTACTTACATAGGATGTGTATCGAACGTATACCATTTTCGTAAGATCACAAACCATAATTGATTCTATGTATATTTATTCTATGTTCTATGTGGCAGGTATACATTTAAATAAAGGGTTTGAAGGTTTTACCTTTGCCTTGTAATGTATACATAGAGATATGATAATACTTTACAGAAATGGCTAACTTGTGAACGGTATGTACAGTTAATTAATTTTGATTATATTGAATTATTGTTCAAATATTGTTTTGTGGATAGTTATCTATTTTGCGCATACTCTCTGATACTTTGATTTTCATTTCATGGGCGTTTTAATTAGAAATTAATTCCATTATCATACTAAATTGGAATTGGAGTGTTAATTCACTATTTGAAATATATTACAAAACCTTTATTGTATATATCCAGTATTAGTAGAGGGTACCGTGATAGGCCAAGGTATCATTACCAAGTCATTACTAAATCAAACAAATGGTTTAATTGTTACCATATATACCTAAATAAACAAATTACAGCCACTCACAAATGTTACAAAAATCACCAAATGTATGACGAATGACAATACAATTGAATTAATATCCCAATTAAATTTTAAAGGAAACGGTACAATAGATTTTCCGGAGTTTCTTTTGATGATGGCACGGAAGATGAAAAATACCGAGTCAAACGAAGAGATACGAGAGGCATTTCGAGTGTTCGACAAAGATGGAAATGGCTGCATCAGCGCGGCGGAATTACGACATGTGATGACAAATCTCGGCGAAAAGCTTACGGATACGGAAGTTGACGAGATGATCCGAGAAGCAGACATTGATGGCGATGGTCAGGTGAATTACGAAGGTATGTGTACCCAATAACAAAAAAAAAAAAAAAAAAACCGGAAAAGTACTAGAAAAATATAGAAGGTATTTTCAGCCAAAATAAATTACTCAAATATTTTACATGATTAATTTCAAAACGATTTAAAAGACCTCGCCGTGTGAATGGTTGAGTGAACTTTGCATCATTCTTTTTTTTATTAATTGCGTGAAAAAAGATAGATATTGCACTTTTTATGTGGTTTTGTTACTATTTCAGAATTCGTCACCATGATGATGGAGAAGAAATAATGGACAAGTTATAACCTACAAAAACGGACATATTAATCAAATATTTCACATATGCATTTTTTATAAATATTATGTCATTGTCATTTCCTCTTTATTAAAATGAATTAAAGTCTATAAATCTTGTTGGTTGAAGTTAAAACCACGTTGACTTCATTTAAAAATTAACGAAATGTTCCACAATAATACAATGTAGTAAGCAGCAAAATTGACGAAGAAATATTTGGAAGAAAGAGGGTAATATTGACAAAACAGAAATAAACGATCGTTATTGAATAACAAAAAGATATTCCAAAAGAAACCAGGAAATCCATCAAAGGAATGGGATCTGTAACATATATATAAACAACAATAGATACACGTGTATTGTGATACGAGTCATCGCACCAAGTATCGCAATAGGGCAAAATAGTATGACGTAATGGCATCATTAATACTCCATATCGTCCCATTTTCTTTAAGTATTGCAGAGTGCAAACTAGTTTGAGGAAATAGTTACAATTTATACTCCATATCGTCCCATTCGTCTTTAAGTATAGCAATCAGGCAATATAGTGTGACGAAAGGGTAGCATATCTTCAGGTATCGAAATCAGGCAAAATCATATGACGGAATATTGACAGAGTGTCACAAATTTGTTCAGAATAGAAATAAGTAAAGAGACAACATATCAACAAAGTAATGATAACCGAGACATAAACTAGGACTAAAAGGTTATCAGTAACGCCCTTATAATCTCAAGTACAGAGTCAAAAATGCCGAAATAATCTAACACCATTCTAAATATTTATGACAGTATCTCCGGTACAAGATCAAACCATTAGGAAGTTATCTGGTTAATAATGATTTTGCAAGTGGTACAAAAAAACACTTATCTCATGTTCAAATCCAAAATGGATGTCCCTTTACTTGTTTAATACACGTATTTTATTGATCAAACAAACAGTTTGCTGGGACCTTTCAATCAATTACTTTCTAATGACATGCTGTAAGAGGTATCGACATATTCTGTCGATATTCAGCTGACACGAGCTAGGTACGAAATTGTGTAATTAAGTAAAATGTAGCCACAAATGTCTGCATAGGAAAATCCCGATAGGGCGTTGATGAAATATATTTATATTTTATCGATCAACCAGTACACTTGTCCTTAATGTCATTCCTGTCGATTGACCATTTGTTTGGAAACTGTTTTTACTGTTCATTTAAATCAAGTCGAAAACATGAATCACTAAAAGGCTAGACTTTCAGCAACTGCATAAATGCTTGGACATGACATTTCTGATTGTGGTTTTGAAAAATGGAGATGGGAAAAGACTTAATCACTGACACAAAATCCACTGGAACAGAGGTGACGTCATACCTGGTTAATACATAACAGATTGATACATGTAATTAAAGCAAATTGCTTCAGATATATTTGCCACGCACTTGTACATTGGGAAGTGTGATCATTACCAGTCTAAGAGAAATATCAATTTCATGAATAGTTATGTAATAGTGCAAGGTTATACACACTCGTCTTTTGTTTGCAAGGCATAGATCTATATTGTACTATAGAACTTTACTGTACTATACGGCCTTTTCACGCCAGTCAATAATGTATTAGGCTCGTCAGAGGGAAGTGTGCTTGCCCAGGCTTAACCTGGCACCGATATATCCCATTAACGCAAGGAGTCATAGCAGTTGTCATAGCTTCAGCTTCCATCTCCACCGCGAAGCAACGTCACATTGTGTCAACAATTCTGATCAACAGTGATGATTTATTGACGTGATTATTGACGCATATCCGATAGGTAAACAGCAGTGTACGAGACAAAGACAGTTAGGAAAACTGGTGCAACAGAACGCGAATACATTGGAGGAATAATTACCAACAGAAATGGTACGTATCGCCTTGCTTAGGTTCTGCTGTAATCCCTGAAGGTAGTGTTAGGGATCATGGTGCCATTTTGATAATCAACATATTTCTATGTACATCTGATGTAATTGTTTATATGTGTCTGCCACTTAATCTGTGGTCAAACTGATGAGAATATTTACGCACATACGTATCTGACATAGGTTTGCTACAGTATATATAAATTTAATAGTATCAGAAATATGAGCTTCAAGTATGTCCGACTAGGAGATTAGAGAATCCTGAGTTCGAGGCCCGGTCAGGACATCAAGCTGTAAAATGTCCTTCCTTCGTCATTTGTGTTATTATGTTATAATTCCTGTTGTAATATTGAACTGTGTGAAATGATGTACTTTCAGTCACAGACATCTGATTCTGGTTAGTAGTAACAAAAAAAATATTAGCCCCAACTCCTTCTCTTTACAAATAAGAATAGGGGCTAATATTTTTTTCTATAGATCAGCCTGTGTTTTAGTATATATGATATCATTACGATGCTAGAGCTATATAAAAGAATAAATGTTTAAATAGTAAGCATATACAATGTATTATTTAGTACTGAGCCAATATTGGCATTCAGCTACGCTGTGTATGAAGGTCCAAGATCAGTTTTTCCTTTGAAGTGAGTTTATTTTATTGTTACTATTGAATCTGTTATTGATTGAAATCGAAACAGTATACGACACGGTTTTTTAATCAATACTTCCAATATATCATAATTACCGACCCATTGTACGTCTCACGGATATATGCCTCCTTACTTAGCGATATGATTAGTTATAGGTGGGCTATAATTTCCTGTCCTACAGTGCGTTGAAAATATAGTGATATTTCATTCATTCACTCTATTAATCACTAATTATTGATGACAATATCGATAGGTGTCAATAAAGCATGCGTAGGGTGACAATTCCATCGCAAAACAGAAGGATTGTTTGTTAGGTAGCATACATTGTAAAAGGGAGGTAACTCCACCTTCAACACGGGTGTAATACACTAATTGTTGTATTGTTATATACTATCAAAAGCTACGTAATTTACGCTATTATAACCCCTGCATTTGATGTTCTCTTTTAACCATTTCAAATCTGTAATTAATTACATCCAGCAAAATTTATATCCTTCCGCGTCTCTATATTTGGCAGATATTTTTCAGTCTTATAAGCTATCATTTTGAGGACGCTGCTATTCATTTATTGTTTATTTGTTGTTTTGTTTTTGTTTTTTGTTTTGTTGCTGACGCGTGGGGTCACGACAAACACCTGCCCGGTGGTCAGTACAGGTAATTTTTTGTTCGAATCATGAAATGTCAATTACGTGTAATATCATAGCTAACGGGACCATGAAAAAAGTTCGATACATCGAAAAAATCGATTTGTAATAGTTCGAATCATACATAGGTTCGTTAGTAGCGTTATACATGTAGTTCGATACAGCGAGAAATTCAAATCAACGAAGTTCGAATCATCGAGGTTGACTATATTTATCAGTGTAAATTCGATAATTATCTAGTTACCGAGTTGCACAAAAGAAGAACACAAAACAAGGAATATTATGCCGCAGAGGAGCAAAAACAAAATATGGGTATAATGTGTAAGGATGACACAAAGAAGGAGCACGTAATATAGGTATAGTGTGTAAGGGTGACACAATAGAAGGAACACACAATTTAGGTACAGTGTGTAAGGGTTACTGGTATTAGACGGATATGAAAACACTAATGTATTGGATATCTTACAATTTGTCAAATCATTTCAAATTTACAGGCAGACGATTTCACCGAAGAACAGCTAGCAGGTGAGTGTATACTTTAAATCTTTAAATACTGACTCCGAGAATAATATAGTAAATATATATGTATATAGTATATATGGTAGTTACCAATTACTACAAGGAACCCCCCCCCCCCCCCCCCCCCTCCACCTTAAAATGACACTTGCAGTAGACAAGCAAAGAGACAAACAAACCTTACGTAAGATCTAGTTATATCTGGTTGTTTGATTAAAGAAAAGTACTCAAACAGCTTCATTAATATATTTCAAATTCAAGGTGTTATGTCTAATCTTATCAAACCGCATGTTAAACTTGTTTGATCGCAATATAATCACTGTGTGATTACAATGACATCTTTATTACGTAGAACCATTGCGTCAACATAGGGTGATATGTAAAAAAAATCAGTGCTGTATCGTAGACCCATAACAAAACATTCGTAGAAGTGCATAAGAAATACTATTTATTGTAATATAGTCTTAATTATGAACATTTATTTTTATATATTAAATGATATTGAAACATTTATTCCCGTTTAACATTACATGGTTGTCCTTTTACAGAACTTTCAAATATAGCATACTATCTGGCTCCAGGATCATGAAACAGTCTTAAGTTCAAGTTTAGTCGCAGACTTAAGTTTGCTTCATGAGTCCAGGGCCTGGTTTCCTTACAGAAATATTTTTCTTTGTAGAATACAGAGAAGCGTTCGACATGTTTGATCAGGATGGCAGTGGCAGTATAACTATCAAAGAAATGATAACGGTGATGCAAGAATTAGGGCAAGGTACATCTGAGGAGGAGCTGAAGGCGGAACTAGAAGCCATGGACACAAACAGTAAGTTATGTTTACATTAAGGTGGTGATTTGTTTCTCGGAGATTGACACCGTTACATCACGCCAAAGATGTATTATATTGGTGATTGCTGATTGGCAAACACCCTTCATCCATTAGAAAGTAGTTTATTCCCTTGACCCAGATGTTCATGTATAATACAGCTTATAAACTTTGCCCAATTTCTATTGGTATACTTATAGAAAATTAGAAAATATACAGCAAGCTACCATACATATACTGTATAGTTGTTAAATTTGACGGGGCTAATATTTCGAAAGTTCGCGGTTATTCATTTATGCGGAACCACATCTTGTAAACATTGTACAGAAAACACTTCTATTCGCTGGGTATTTGTTTTCCGTGCTATATCAAATTACCGCAAATATAGCTAAATTAAATTTCCGTGAATGCTATCAACCATGTGTAGGAAAGCAATATATTGTTATACATGTATTAGGTTCACTAAACAGTATATTGTACATTTGATATAAGTAATATGCCTATAGTGTTAAAGAATATGTGTTTTGGATGGAAATGCATCTGGGCTGTCGGTAAAATGATTCATGTGTGACGGGATTGATTTATAGTCTTTTGTGAAAGGAATGACATTGACTTTACTCCATCATCAAATCATAAAAAAGAAAAAAAAATAGCCCTTCAAACTACTGTATCTTGATCAGTTGATTTTGTTTTTTATTCTCGCCATAACTTTATCGTTATTTTGATATATCATTATTAGTTTTTCTCATGCCAATTCTATTCAATAATCAAGTTATCGTGAAGTAGATATGTCAGATAAGAGAGAAAAAAAAAGGGGGGGGGGGGGGGGGGGGGGGGGGGGAGGAGGAGAGATGTAACAAGGCCAGCATATGAACAAAACATATTAATTTACATGGAGACTATAAAGGAAGAATAGGATCAAGCGCTCCGGAAGAGTGAGCGTCTTTTGTTTCATCGACGACACCGGTCACGTTAATCTAGGTCAAATCTTAGTTAAGTCTCATTCTCAAAATCGGAACATACTAATATGCCCCCCTTTTTTTCATTATTTCCATTTTTACACCCCTGTTTTCTCCTTTCTACTAAGTTTTTTTTTTAATTTTCAGATGACGGTACAATTGAATTCCATGAATTTCTAGCTACGTTGAAGAAAATGTCGGAACCCGAGATGACGCCAGAAGAAGAGGAACTCAAAAAGTGTTTTCAGTTATTTGATAAAAACAAACAAGGCTATTTAACAATAGAAGAACTAAGGCATATTTTACAAGACTTAGGGAACGATTCTTTCACAGACAAGGATTTTGAGAAGCTTATCAAGGAAGGGGAAATACAAGTTGAAGGTCGTCTGACTTATAAGAGTATGTATGAATACAGTCAGACCTCCTTAACTCGAACTCGTGTCACTCAAAGAACTTTCTTTACTCGAAGTAAAAATTCAGTTTCAACAGTAAAAGCATTGTATAAATATACTCAGATAACAAGAATACTCTGGATACCCCGAAGATTTTTTTCACGACAATTAACTTTCAAATACGTTGTTTCGTAAATAACACAAAACAACTCAAATTAATACAAGGCTAAGGGGAAGTAACTCTAGATGGGTGCGTCTCACACAACTTATACACACACAAGTATACGTGCATGTACATTCATGTTTATTAGTTAGAGTATATTGAAACTAATATACATGATTTTGGTGTGTATATTTTTTGCACTTTCAAAAACAGCCATTGACAAACTTGGATCAAAAGTTTATGTTTATATGAATTTTAAAGATATATTTTAAATGCTAACTGGCAAGTTATTCATGTAAGATTCCATATTTTCTAATATACATTTTATGTCTTATTTACCAGAGTTCGTGGAAATGATGATTGGACCACCTTAGGTGCATCATTTTGGAAAATCCGTGAGCGGAACCAGAGAAAGTTTTATTTTTACGCCTACTTGTGCCATTAGTTCTCCCAACCGGACTTGTGTAACATTAACAATATGCCTCATCTTTATTAACTGTACATCGAATTGACTGTAATGTGATATCTTTATTCCATAAATGTATTTTTGAGGGCTCAAGCTGTAGCGGCTTTCAGAAAGGTCTGAAACAGTTCTATTCTATTCTATACCACCTTTCATGTCAGGATTTATGCTTTTATATAAACTCCATAGTAAGGGTAGTAATGTATTTCTGTAGAGAATCATTATGCCTTAGAATATTCATTGTCTTTTCATTAGTAAGTTATAATTCATGAAAATACTGCAAATATTCTTGTTTTAGCGTACATATATTTTATCGCATTGTCGAATTTTACCGTAAGAGAAACAGTAATGTGGCGCAATATGCTGGAAATTGCTAAAATAATATCACAGCTAAAATATGTAGATCTACAGTATGATACCTAGTGTAACAGTGGCGATGCTAAGTTAAAATCAGAAAATATTTGCGAGCTGATTTCTTGCAGTGTTTCAGTTATTAGTCCCCTTACCGGTGAGACCGGGGGAACTATAAGTTTCCGTTCTGTCTGTCTGTTAGTCCGTCCACACAGGTTTCCGCATTTTTTTCTCAGTCAAACTGAGATATGTTCAATTTCGCATTATTACACCATATCCATTTGAATAATTCTAATAGATTTGAAAAGGAATATACTATTCTGAAATTCTTTTCTTCATTAACTATTTTATTTGAAAAGATATATAGTCACTATCATTTCAAATATTTGGAGGTTTGAATTTAATTAGAAATATTCTGCAACTACAGTTCTGATTCCAAACTGTGATTATCAATGAAATACAATACTATTTTATTTTTGTCGAGAGTGCGTTCCTGATGGCTAATTAAAGTCATCAACAATAGTTAATAGTTCATAGATTTTCAGTTAAAATTGTTCAGATTAAATAATCATTTGATGTGATATATTTTGTTAGCGTTGAATTATATTGTTATGTTGGGACTGTCATCAAATTATTTTCTATTAATAAAAGACGTATATCTCTTTGTATTGCGTTCATTGACGTACATGAAGATTTAAATATGCATACTGAAGGATTTTATTGTCATAAATTCATAGTGTAGATAATTACATACATGAAACTATATAACAATGGCACTACATACGTAGAGTTAAGTCGATTACTTATTTGCTTAATGAACTTCAAAAGAGAAACCAATTCGCAACTATTACAAAAAAAAGAATATATTAGGGCATCAAACATGATGCGTATCGGCAGACGATGGACAGGTGGTTACACCCGGACAGGTGGTTACACCAGGGGAAGTTATTTAACCCAGAAGGTGGTTATATTAGAAAAGGGAATTACATCCGGACACGTGGTTACACCCGGAGAGGTGGTTACACCCGGACTTGTGTTTACACCAGGACACGTGGTTACACCCGGACACATGGTTACACCCGGACACATGGTTACACCCGGACACATGGTTACACCCGGACACGTGGTTACACCCGGAGAGGTGGTTACACCCGGACACATGGTTACACCCGGACTTGTGTTTACACCAGGACACATGGTTACACCCGGACACGTGGTTACACCCGGACACATGGTTACACCCGGACACATGGTTACACCCGGACACATGGTTACATCAGGAAACGCGGTTACACCCGGACACATGGTTACACCCGGGGAGGTGGTTTAACCCGGACACGCGGTTACACCCGGATACATGGTTACACCCGGACAGGAGGTCACGCTGGTAAAACACAGAGAGATGGGCACATACCAATTGACTGCTAAGAGGTGACAACCGGTTACATTCGGACAAACTGTTGCACCGCCTTCACATGCAGGGACAGACGGTTACAAAGGGGCAAGCAGTTAACATCCTTACAGGCGGTCATTCCGGTTACACAGGGATAAGCGGTTATATACGAACAGGTGGTCATACCGGTTACAAAGGGATAGGCGGTTATATCCTACGAGGAGGTTATACCGGTTACACAGGGATAGGCGGTTATAAGCGAACATGCGGTTATATCGTAGACACAAGGATAGGCGGTTATATCATATGAGGAGGTCATACCGGTTACACAGGGATAGGCGGTTATAGTTGTACAGATAGTTAAACACGAACTGACCATTTTAATCAAATTGGCGGTTACAGACGTTACATACGGACACATGTCGAAATACTGATACGTTTTAAAATTGATAAGGATAGCATCATATCTTTATATGCAATGTTTTGGGTGTCGGAAGGAAAGTAACATGAAATAATAATTTTAAAAACAACGTGCCACTACCTGCAAGTAGTACATAACATATCTTATTCGTGAAAATTGGCCCAGGTAATTTTTGCTTTCTCAAATACTTGTGTTGCTAAATATACCTTTCTTTAAATCCCGCAATGCTCTCATTATCAACAGAAGAGTTTTAAATATCTCAACCTCTATCTAGTCAATTAAGGCTTGTCTTCCTTGGTGATATGCCGCAATGCGACATTCTAGTCAACGTATTTTCATAACCTTCCCTTTAAACATGAAAGCTACATTATTTCCAATACAATAGAAGAGCTGGTTTTCCTTGGAGCTAAGACCGTATTTACCCAAACACTTATACTACTACATATGACTAGTGACACGACAAACAACTGACAGTGTTATTAGACTTCGTGGCCGTACTACAGACAATCTCTAAGCGTCACTATGGTATGTATGTTAATAAATCATATCTATTTCATGTTTGTACACATGCCTTGCACCTTATAATGTGTAATATTAACAGTTTGATAACAATAATTATTATAATTTAAACTAGATTTGATGAATATGCTAAAGTTACGAGAGTTATTATCACAGAAAATCAAATATCGTAGAACTTTCTAGAAAATCCGATTGCATGTTATTCTGTGTTACTATGAATACACAAGGTGTTCGTTCGATATACTTTTTAAATATTAATTCCAAATGTATATGGTAAATAATATTTTGATTAATGTATTAGCAAAAAACAACCTTCCATGTTTTTGTTCGCTGCTACATGTAGTATATCATTTTTCTTTAAAGACTGATGTACCGTCAGTGTTGATCCTAATTTAGTTATCATTAAAGCCTGATGTACTTTCAATGTTGATCCTGATAAAGTTATCATTATATCTTATGTGCTGTCCATGTTGATCCTAATATAGTTATCATCAAAGCCTGTTGTACTGTCCATGTTGATCCTAATATAGTTATCATCAAAGCCTGCTGTACTGTCCATGTTGATCCTGACATAGTTATCATTAAAACCTGATGTACTCTCAATGTTGATTCCAATATAGTTAGCATTCAACCTGATGTACTGTTCATGTTGATCCTGGTATATCATATTGATTATTATAGATTTTGAACTGTTTTTTGGTGTTATGTCATTATACCAGTAATGTTTACTGCTTCATGTGGGCGCATTCTTTGAAAAGATATTACAAAGTTATTCAAATCAAGAAATATAATATCTTTACTACAGTACTATACATTTCTTTTAATGATTTATGCTTATGACTACCTTTTCCATTTGTTTTTATTACGTGTAATTAATATACCTGTACCTTCACTTGATGTTTACTTCTAAGATGAATGCACTAATGCATTCCATGTTATAATCCTCAGGCCGACAAACTGACAGAAGAACAAATCGCCGGTAAGTTGTGGTCCCATACTCACTTTGATTAGGCGAAAGTCAATCCTCTTAGCCAAACACTAGTATCACTCAGCGTAGGTCAGGCATTCTGAAAGACAAACAAACCATGATTAGGGAAAGATATACAAACCATGATAAGAACACAAAATAGCATAATGATATGCGGCTCACGATAGAGGACACTGGTTGATAACTTTTAAATATAATATTCAGGATAAAATTTAGAAGTTTAACTGCAAAAATAATGACTTCTTGGGTTTAATTTTGACTTTGAAAAAAATTGATGATTATATTATATATTGTTAACGGAGATAGCGTACGACAGACACGTATAGATAACATATATGAATTTAAAGAAATCACATAATGATTATTTATTACATTTTTACCAGTGAAATATAAAAAAATTATTCATTCTATAAAAGTGATATTATCACTTTTGCTGATTTGACCAATCAAATTAATGATTAGAAAATACCAAAATAATTGACCAATCAGAAAGCCCGACATAGATGTCAGCACCTGGACAGGGGGAACAGCGGTAAACGTATGCAAACTTTCGCTGTAGGCCTAGTTAGCATACGGGGTAGGTTTTTCGTTGATAAAAAATGTAATAAACAGAATATATAACAGTGTCTTCAGTAATACCAAATATATTTCACTCGTGTAGCTAATATTTTGATATTTTTCTCTCGTGCTGCGCACTCGTGAAAAATATCAAAATATTAGCCCCACTCGTGAAATATATTTGGTATTACTGAAGACACTGTTAGTTATCCTCTATATATCGAATAATGAATGGAAATGCACTCTACGACACCATCCGTTTTCATGCACTCGTGGTAATCTAAGAGGATTACAATACGAATAGGAAAGAGAGCGAAAATATAAATATTTGTAGCATTGTGTCATAATCATTGCTTCCTTTGAGTTCATATTAATTATAATTTCAATAATTTTTCAGAGTTCAAAGAGGCATTCAGCCTTTTCGACAAAGATGGCGACGGTACCATAACAACCAAAGAGTTGGGGACAGTGATGAGGTCACTAGGTCAGAACCCGACGGAAGCTGAGTTACAGGACATGATCAACGAGGTGGACGCTGATGGTAATTGGGAATATTTATTCATATTTATTCCATTGTGTATATGAAGAATGACATTTTTTTTTATTATAATCGAGCTCTATTGAAATCACATCTCATGATGACCTCATTAAATACTTATTATATTTTTACTCGTATGGCAACTTTTAATAAATATCACCATGACATCTGGTTCTTACAGCATTGTAGCGAAAAAAAAACCATCTCGATTTGAGTTATGATAGATCACAAAAGTTGATCAATTAGATAGTAATTAAACAGCATCATAAACATCTTAAATATTATGCTGCTGATACAATGACCTAAATAATGTTCTAATTAAAAAAATGTGTATAGTGAATAGTGATATTGAACTCGGGAATTACAACGAAACTCAAATGTATGTGAAAATGCGATATTACATTCAAAACAAGATTAAATGCAATACTAATATGAAATTCTTTTTTATATCATCTAACTTTTTTTCTGGGGATATAAGTTGGATGTGGATATGTATGCTGGGCAATAGTCACCAGACAAGGAGTGGAAAATATTGCTTATAAATCTGTAGGCATGAGTCTTTGTTAAAATTGGCAAAACGAAGATTTTTGGACAATCTTGTTACCAATAGATAAACGAACGATTTGGATACCTATTTTTATACATGACAAAATTTATTACAGGAAACGGCACAATTGACTTTCCCGAATTTCTAACAATGATGGCACGAAAGATGAAGGACAGTGATAGTGAAGATGAACTGAGAGAGGCGTTTAAAGTGTTTGATAAAGACGGAAATGGTTTTATCAGTGCAGCTGAATTACGACATGTCATGACAAATTTAGGAGAAAAACTAACAGACGAGGAAGTTGATGAAATGATCCGAGAAGCTGACATCGATGGTGATGGACAAGTCAACTACGAAGGCGAGTCTTATTCTGTGTTATTCTTAAACATTTCTTATCCGTGTTATTATACTCTAAGATGAAATCAATTGCAGTCTATAATATCACACTTAAAAACAAAAAATAGGAAATAACTTGAGAAAATTAGTGAATAAAATGCCGTCATAAAAGAGGTTGACAATATGTGAAAGATTCAATTAATCAGATACTTATCGAGTACAGTATGTATGGTAGTAGGTCGTCAATAGGAATATTAATGTGAATTATCTCTATGTGTATATATATGATGCGACAATATCATGCCACAATTAAATTTATCTGACAGACAGTCAAGTAGTTCGTTGGAAATGGCTCCCTACACTATTCACTTCATGCATGAATTCCGCAATCCCGAATCAGACTCAAGGGACGGAAGTCTTATTTAAGAAATAAAATTTTACATAAATCAAATTATAAGATTATCATTATATTGTTAATGCTCAAATATATATTCATAACTAAAGCTATATGTTTAGTTGTCCTCTACAAGCAGATACGAGTGTAATAAGCATATGTATTACGGATGAAGAGAAGTTGTTAACTAAAGCTTTCCTTATAAAAAGCAAATGTATTATAGAACTATTTCCAGCAGTTTATAGACACAGTGTATTCTTAGAATTTGCAGATTGAACTTTACATATACATGTACATACTCACATACAATTTTAATGATGTTTCGTCTTTTCAGAATTCGTGAATATGATGATAGCGAAGTAGGCAGGAATTCTGCCCATATTACCCAGTCCTCGTACCATTTCTGACGTCATCCTCATTTCCTCTTGGTGCAATAATCCGCTTCCATCAAACCATGCAGCAACTGAGGTTTTCTCAAGATATTAACACACCACTGAAATATTACATTGTTATTTATGTATGAAACAATCGCATTTTTTATATTAAAATATATTTTTCCATGTTTGGCATCATTGTGATTTATTCCACTTGAAACACCACATTTCATTTCTAATGGTGCTTGAAGGACTTACTTTTTTCTGAGTTTCGGGTTTTGTTAACAAGTTGAAACTCTATAACAGATACTGATTGAAGCATTTTTTTATCGAAAATATATTTCATATGTTATATACAGTTCCTATAGCAAATACACTTATACCATGATAAAGTGATTGGTAACCAAATTTTGAAATATATTGCAGTTACACATTACAATTATTCATGTATAAATATATGAAGTAGGAAATGTATTTTTCATTTTAAAGCGTTCCTGTAGTATATAATGCTGAGTCATTAAATCAAATAATCATGAAAGTTTGATTCCGATCTCATGATGAATACAAATTTTGTTAATTGAAAGAAGCAATACAATTAAGATAAATAAATAAGTAAATATACAAATAAATCTATTGATAAAAGGTAAGCCTTTTATCATTCATGAGTTCATTGTGATAAAGTTACAATAGATACACAGAACCATATATTACTGTATACGGTAGAAAACACTGTGTAACAGATTGCAGTATTAATTAAATTTAAATCACTGCCTCCGCTAGGGATCGTACCCGGGACCTCTGGCTTACTAGTCTTACGCTCAACCGATCGAGCTAAAGAGAAGATCTCTCTAGCCGAGCGGTATATTGCGGCTAGTATTTACCAGGGTTACATACTCCCCCTCCAGGAAAGAACTCGTCCTCGAGTTTCCAGGGGTAACAGCGATGCTTTCGCAAGCAGCGATGAGTATCATTCCCGAGTCCCTACATGGGCGCCAATGTAACAGATTGCAGGATTAATTAAATTTAAATCACTGCCTCCGCTAGGGATCGAACCCGGGACCTCTGGCTTACTAGTCTTACGCTCAACCGATCGAGCTAAAGAGAAGATCTCTCTAGCCGAGCGGTATATTGCGGCTAGTATTTACCAGGGTTACATGTAAACAAACGTTTAATTTTCTCCGCCGCGATATTGTTTCAATCACATATTCGCGATTTACACTCCTAAAAGACCTGCTGTCTTTCAGGAGTTTTAATCGCGAAATTGATCAAGAATTACCGCGAAGGAGTCGTTAAGACACGAAGACGCTCCATTAAGTCACCGCGAAAATAAGCTGGTATATTGTCCGCCGACAGAGGTCCGTTTTAAACTTAACGGGTCTGCATAATAAATGACGTTATTCATTTAATGTTATAGATTTTAGTCTATCATGGCTATTTTATTATACATCAAACAGACATCTTTAAAAAAAACTGCATATAAATATGACCCCCTGGTCCTGATGGTATTGTTTTTAAAGTTGTAAAAATTGACCAATTCACTAATGTTTCCCCTCAGCCTTATACTTAATAAAACACTTGACTCTGGTATATTACCCTATGGATGGAAACAAACAAATTAATTCAATATAAAAGGAAGTGATTCATCTGATGATGTCCTGAATTACAGCCCAATCTCAATGATCTCAAGCTTCAGTATAGTATAAACAACTACTTAGTTGAAAATTCGATCCTAACCAAGCATCAGTCTAGTTTTATATCTGATGATTCTACTGTTAATAAATTATTCTTGATTTTAGATGAAATCGTTAGTAATATGAACCAGGGAAATGATCTTAGGTTTAGTTTTGTGATGCCAGCAAAACCTTCGACAAGTTATGGTACGAAGGTCTTTTGCAAAAGCTTAGATTGTATGGAATTAATGAAAATTTTGCCCCTGTTGTTTGATAATTTCCTATATATTTCAAAGAGTGACCACTGAAGGCTATCATCCAAAGTTAAATGCTATTAATGCAGGGGCACCCAAGGGATATGGTTTTGAGCCTCTTCTTTTTCTCTTCTATATTAATGACACCACTGAAAATGTTTTATATTTTGCAGACCACCCCTCCACATACGTAATTATATATGAACACCCAGCACAAGCAGCCCAAGCGCTAACATCACTCTAATATTGGTGTATGGGCAAGTTTAATCCTAACAAAACCAAACTAGTACTATTTTCTAGAAAACACAACAAAACTCACACCCCAATAAATTTCCAAAACAATGAAATCATTGATACAACAGAACACAAACTCTCGGTAATTAACACTTTAGAAAGATACAACTTTGAAGAATTGTATTCTAAATATACATGAAAAAAGCTTTGAGAAGAAATTTTCACAACATTTATTAGACCAATTTTAGAATATGCCGACATAATATGTCATAATTACAATCTTTACAAAACGAAGCAGCTAGAATTATAACAGGACTTAGATCTGGAACATCACACAATATACTATATAATGGACTTGGCGGGAAAACACGAAAACACTGTCAGTAAGAAGAGATAAACACAAACAATGATTTATAAAATAAAGCATGGGCTTTCACCTTAGTACTTACAAAGTATCCTAAATTCTTTTGCTGACAATGATTACAACAACCTCTATTCCCACAGACAAACGAGAATATCAAATCCACTGTCAAATCTTTTGTGTCGCACGATTAGCACCTCTGATAATGGCATCTTTAACTCCCTACTCTTTTAATTTTTACAACGCCAAATACATATGTCAGTATTGAAATCGTATCAACACACATTTTGAAACACAAGGGCTGATATTATTCTTTGTCAAATTAAAAATTCCTGTTGTAATTAAACATCAAATAGAAATGCCATTACTGATATTGAATCAGCACAATTTGTTTTCAAAACAGAAGGGTGTACAATATTATATTATTCTTTGTCAAATTAAAAATTATTGTTGTAATTAAAATTTTGATTTATTTAATGATAATCTAAGAAACAATCCATATTGTGTCTGCTCTTTTGAATATGAAACCGTCTCACATTCATGGATATAAGGATATATTGAAAGTCTTTCGTTTAGCACGTTTGTTTAGTACTTTGTGCAATCATTTTTCATGTACAGCATACATTTTGTCAATTGAAGTATATATATATAAACATTTTTCAATAAAATTTGTAACTTAACAGTATTGTCAGCTATGACCCGTGCAGCTATATGCTATATGAACTTTTGGTCAATGTCTGTCAACATCTGAGTGGCATGTTGTGTTTATATAATATGTTCATGATAATCAAATAATTGCTGTAATTGTATTATGTGTGCATTACGTTTGATTGCGATGTTTGATTTTAAATGTAATTAAGATATATGAATGAGTAATCTCCCTTTGCCTGTTTTGTTTCATAATTTTCATTTCAAAATCTTATGTCTGTTTATTGTATTTCTACCAGTACAATAAAGAAATGTATCAAACTTATGATTTCACAGCAACGACGATGAGCAGTGAAAATATAAGATTTTGGAATGAAAATATATAATTTTGCAGTAAAAATATAAGTTTTGCAGTGAAAATATAAGTTTTTCATAATTAGCCAATCTAACCTCAATGAAACTTGTTGATTTTTCCAGTCGAAGCAAAGATAGGTAAATTTCGTTATTTTGCTGTAATTCTTAAAAAATTTTGAAAAAGTACTCACATGATGTTAGCTATTCCTGCACAGACTACTGATTTCCGCACTTTTTTGAACTACTAATGTTTCAATGTTTTTTTATTTTATTTTAAGTGTATAAAATGCAATAAAAAATTGAATGGTTTCCCGTTTAATATAATATGTATTTCACTCGCATTACAGAATATTTCGCACTCTTGGAAATATCGATATTCTGTCATAACCGTGAAATATATATTATATTAAACGGGAAACCATTTAATATCCTCTATATACAGTATAAATATTTATATATGTATTTAGAGCGTAGGATATGAATACTTTTTACTATCATTTAAATATCATAAGATGCGTTTCATTTGTTTAAACAATCCATCTACACATATCCATTTATATATCATCTGATGTATAATACTATTTATCTTTATATGTATTTCTGTTATCTAATGTTAAGAGATATTTATTTATTTAATTACGCAGTTATCTAATTGTGACACAAACACACAACATATTGATAAGCCTTATTAAAGCTAATCACTCTGATCAAGTCAATTATAGTCAATATTTGTCTTAGTGACATGACGCAATGCGACATTGTGGTACATATTTTCACATTTTCTTTAAATACTTATTAAACACAATTGCGTATTGTCTCTAATAAACAATGGTTATTCCGTGTTCTCGTGACGTTAACCAGCCCGATTCAATCACTAGCTATCTCGACTCATGACAATTGGTGCGTCATACAAACAAGTCTGTACAGTGGAGGGCAAATCAGGGGAACACGTGGTATTTTCTTAGTGAAAATATGGTATGTATACATTTTTGGGGTATTTGTAGCGTCTATGATATATTTTAGCTATAATAATTATTGGTGTATTAGTGGTGATTATGACAACTATTATTCATATCGACAGTACAATATCATACTGTAACATGCTTTGTATATAGAAACATACATACGTATCCAGGTGTTTGTTTCATTTTCAAATTTATTTGTGTGAATAATAATGTTAGGGTTCATTAAAATACTTTTAAATTTTAATCATTTTAGATATAAACGAATAAATAAGCATTATTTGAAAAACAATATTACTAATATGTTTGATTACATTCAATATATACTATAGAGACAATATATACAAGTACATTGTTAAATATTAGTCTATTTTTATCTACACCCGTCGTGAATGCTGTATAATGAACCGTGCTTAAACAATAGACCATGCTATTATATATTGTCCAGACTGGTATACTGTTAATCATTGTACACATACGAAACTCTACAATGTACATATGTATGAACATATCTAATGTAAGTTTGAGTCATTATCATAGTATATGTATTAAGTACCACGAAATTACACATATACAAGCAAAAGTATAAAAATCATCTGCCTGCTCTACTTATATTCAAAATGGAACTAGAAAAACATTACAAAAATGAACAGTACATTCATAGGAAAAATATGACTGTCCAAAAATTTGAAAAACGATGGGTTGATTTGAAAGCCCTTATAACGTAACAAATCAAAAAAAGGAAAACTTGATATTGTTACTTTTAGAACTCTACTACTGTTAAAGTACGAGTCTGTGCGTGTATGAAAGAAGTCTTTATGTATGTCTTTTTTTTTTGTATATCTACATGTATAAAAAGTTTTCTTCTGAATTAATATGGCAATATCCTTACCTGAAGTATACCACAAATCGCTATAGCAACACAATAAAACAAATATAAAAGAGCATGTTCTATCAGCCACATTCCACAATGAAATAATATGAAATCGTGATGAACACATTCATTTTATGCGACACTCTAATAAGTTGCAAGATTTAATGTATTGTGACGAAACTGCATCTGAGGTATACTTCATGTATCGATAAGCGAATTTTTATTAAGCATATGAAAAAAAGTAATTGCTGCAATTAAATATACACCAATATTATGTATTGCTACATGTATGCATATGTATGGAAGAAAATAAAAAATTTCCATAAAAAAAAAAAAAATAAAAAATTACCACATATGCAAATAAATAAACGTGATTCATGTTAAATCAAGTAATGTCTATATGTGAACAAATATCATTTAAAACGTTTCGATTGTTTTTTCTTCTCAGACAGACCAACTGACAGAAGAACAGATCGCCGGTAAGTTGTAGTTTAATATACAGAAATAGGGTCAATTAAAAATCTCAGCTGATCATTATTACAATAAGACTGTTTAAATATATCGCATTATGTGATACTCAATTGAACAATTAAAAACTACAGAAACATAAGATAATGATTATTGTTTATGGTACCTAGCAAATGATTACCTGTATGCTTCACTCCCACATTTTCTCTTCTGAAATTTAGTGTAGAGTAACAGGCCCCTCCAACATTGTCTTGGGACCATAACTGTAGGTTCCATAATCATTAAACGGCGATTCAGTGTTATGAATAATGAAATGGGATTAAGCTATAGCACTACAGCCTCAGATACTCTTTAGACATTTGTTTACGGGTTTTTAAACATTGTTTACCTCGGTTGTTGTTTGTAAACAATGCTACACGGATAGTGTCATAAGGATTTGAAAGCAGATCTGTCATGGTTTTGGAAAAAAATATAATTTCAAATAATAGGTAAAGAGCAACTGCACTTTCATTTATCATGCAGATACAGTATTTATACATCATAAAAAAATCGTATACATAAAACATGTTAAGCTGTCAATATTGCGTGATTTGAGTGCAAATTGTTTATGTATTTCCTAAATGTAGAATTCAAAGAGGCGTTCAGCTTATTCGACAAAAATGGCGACGGTACCATAGAATGCAGCGAGTTGGGAACAGTGATGAGGGCACAAGGTGCAAACCCAACGGAAGCTGAATTACAGGACATGATCAGCGAGTCGGACAGAGATGGTAAATTTTATTTGGGAAAAAAATGTAATATACATGTAATATTCGGATAAGATTGTCAACTTTTTGTTTTCCCGTATTTTAAAAACGAGAATTCAAACAGCAAAAACCAGTGTCGACCTTGAGATGATCAAATCAGCTGGAGATGCTTTTAATTTATCTTATACTGAACTAAATCATTTCGAAACAGAACACCTTTCATATCGCTAGCTCTACAAAAAGTATAGCAAAATCTCAAAATCAAGTGTCATTCTGAAATAAATGTACCGGTTGATACTGAAGATGTTTTAAAGAGATCATTTTTGTAGATGTAGTTGTTAATTTAAGAAATATTCAACTAACAAAAAATCTTGATATGCTTGGTTATAATGACATGTTATGTATTTTAGGTAGTGGAACAATTGATTTTCCTGAATATCTCGAAAGGATGGCATTAAAACTGAAGGAAAATGATAGCGATGTGGAATTACAAGAAGCGTTTAAAGTGTTTGATAAAGATGGAAATGGCGTTATCAGTTCCCAGGAATTAAGACACGTGATGACAAATTTAGGGGAAAAACTAACAGACGAGGAATATGATGAAATGGTACGGGAGGCTGACATTGATGGCGACGGGTTTATCAATTATGAGGGTAGGAACTGTTGTAACAATTGACCAAAAAAATAATAGGTATCCATTATCGTTTCGTTGGTACGTTCTCGATGTTATTAAGAATACAAGAAAATATAAAGATATAAAAAAGTGTAAAAATTAATGATACAGTAAATTAATTAAGGAAACTAGTGTCTCTTTTATTGTTAATTGTAAAAAAATAACTTATTGCTTTTACTGCTGCGTAAATTCAAATGATATGAAAGTTTGGATGGTACTATATTATGTTTAGAATAATACTTACTGAATATCAGTTAACCTATACACGAAATTGAAAAAAAATCGAAAAAAAAACCCAACAAAACAACAACAACAAAAAAAACAACAAAAAAAAACAACAAAAAACAAAAAAAAAAAAAACAAACGAAAACAAAAACGACGACGACAACAACAACAACAACAACAACAACAACAACAAATCCAAGGGGGTGGGGGAAAACAGGTTTGTTTCTCTTAAACGGGAGAGTTATATGAGATCTGCAATTTGAAATTACGAAATGATTTTCAATGGTACCTCCTTTTTGTATTTCAGAATTCGCGCATATGATAATGTCGAAGTAAACGCGTTGGGACTAAACTCATTGTTTGCTTATTCCATCGCCATCTACCTGTCGCAGTGGGATCCAATGACACTTAAAACCACGGTGTATAGCGGGGCAAGATACCACTTCTCGGTTGTTGTATTTTGGATTGGATCTGCTTACGTGCTATTAAACTCCAAACAAATAACATTTGGTATATACGTGCCATGTCAATAAAAATGATTATTTATCTATATATATAGATAATCAAATTAAATAACAATTCGGTGTGGTTTGTTTTGTTTAACATCCTATAAACAACCACTGTTATTTAAGGGCATAGCAGGCGGCTTCGGAGGTGGTGGAAAGTCGGAGTACCCGAAGAATTACTATCGGCCTACGCTCAGCACTAGCCAACTGCCTCTCATTGATTTCGATAAAGTGTCGGGCCAAAATCAAAAATATTTTCCAGATATTGGTCTTAATAATAGGTAATCGATTAAAATAGTTTTAATGAACAACTGAATAATATATGAATTTGAGAATTACAAATTAAGGCCTGTGAAATATTGGATTGCACATCAATATTTTTAAGTGTTCATCTTCTTCAAGTTGGGGTTTGACGTCAAAAAGGAAAGCTTAACATTTTCTATTACAGTTGTAATTATGTTTCTATATTATATACAACCATTTCATGCTTTCCATTTCATATGTATTTTTCATTAAACAAGCCCCAGATGTTTTTATTTTTCACGATCCTTAGCGAGCAAAAGTAGAAATTCTGAGACGACTTTCATTAATGAAGATTTTCTGATATATTTCATTGCATAGCACACATAACGTTTGACAGGGTTTAAAATCAAAACGTGGATGACTTAATCAAATGAAGGGGCGTTTTCCATAATTCATGACGACACGTTATTGTCAATATCATGACGTCATATTCGATTTTTAAAATAAATAAAGCAGAGGTAGTGGAACATAAAAGATGAAAAACAACATGACAGCGCCATTTTGAATGCTATGCTCATGCGTGGTAAGTAAGGCTTCCGTTAATATTGTCAAATGAGTACTTTAATAAGGACTACACTATATGTTATAAACATGAAGTAAAATAACCACTCATTTTATCTTCGCCTCGTCTGGATTTGAACAGAAAATCGGTTTCAATGCGTTAAAGATAACGTACCGTTCTGATTGGTCAAAACAAAACTTGAATTCTTATATCAGCAGAGTGATATAAACACTCTGATATAAACAGTGATGATACATGTCTTTTCAGGTCAGTATTTGTTTTCATTCTGCCACTGTCGGAATACATTTATCATATGTATTTTTTCCCGGCAGTGACAGCTGTATTTTAGAATGTTAGCACTTGCAACAATTCGACTGACCTACTTCTACAACTTTTAAAAGGCAATCACATTTGGAACATTGTTGATAATATTTTACTTTAAAAGGTTTATTTTTGAAGACTCTTGCAGGATAGATATAATACCTGGTCAGTGTCTTAAAATATTACCTGTATTTTTGCTCGAGACAGAGAGACAAAGGTGGCTCGACAAGACTCGTCACGTTTGTCCCTTCACACTCACCAAAACACACCTCTAAATATTTCACTGGTAAAATGCAATTAGATGATGACGTCAAAGAGGTATTGTTTAAATCTTTTGACATCAAATTAAACTCGTCAGTTCCTGATCGAGTATCAACATTTTGCTACACGTGTCGATTCATTGTATTATGAACGCCTGCTCCTGCGATGTTTACTGGTATGAATCCAACCGGTTCAATACTTCTATACACTAGCGCAACACACAAACAATGCAATGTATTATAGAGGTCTCCAAAACAGGGTTATAGAAAAACGTTCTGCTCATAATATGGTATGTACGTTTTCTGGTGAATATATGTGTTAATACATAAATCTGAGAGGAAATTAAACATGTACCTTTGTTTTGTTCAATTTCTAACTCATTATTTATAGAATGTTGTTTTAAATTTGCGTCTGTCCATTTCACAATGAGCGGGCGTCAATGTAATGTAAACTTTACCTATAATGCTCTTTGAATGCAAATAGCCTCTGTCTTGTGCTTTCCTAAAACAATGGCACACATGTGCATCGCATTGAACCCATACAGACCCTGAGCGATGCATGGCGAAGGCTTGTGGAATCAAAGGACAATGCCTAAAAAGTATTATGAACAGTTATTCTACCTTGACCTCTCTCATTAACCTTTGGAACACTCGGTACAAGCACAACCAGGGTTTAAATAACCGGTATAGTAAGAGAACTGGCCCATATCATACCACACGTTAACATATAAATAAAGAAGGACGTTAAGAACGGTGCTTTATACAATGGTACGTTTTATGTTTTGATTTACCTCCTAGGCAGCCAGAATGGATACCGAACTTATCGCTGGTAAGTTGTGATAGAATTGATATGTATTTATAGCATGGGCCAATGCTAGTAGATCAACATAATGTTATTCTCATTTAAATAGATATACCATATCATGTTATAATGAAATTCTTGTTCAGGGTAATATTGAAAAAAAAAACAGACACATTATGGTTATAATAATTTTGCTATAAAGTGTCTTTTTACGTTTAGGAAAAACAAAGGGAGAACGAAGAGAGGGTGTTCAGCAGATTGGGGAGAGAAGAGATAGAGAGATGGGCAGACAAGGTTATAAAAGAGATATATTATGCTGGTGAGATGGTGATGGAAGAGGGAAAAGGAACACTGGGCAGTTAGGCAAACAAATTATGATGTAAAGATGTAGGAAGCAAAACAAAGGTAGGGGATAGCCAGTAGTAGGTTGAGGGAGTAGGACAGAGGTAGAGCAGGACATAAGTAGGGAGATGGGCAGAGGTGGAGTAGGACAGAGTTACAGTAGGACAGAGGTAGAGTAGGACAAGGGGTAGGGAGTAGAACAGAGGTAGGGAGTAGGACAGAGGTAAGGAGTAGGACAGAGCTAGAGTAGGACAGAGTTAAGAGTAAGACAGAGGTATAATAGGACAGAGGTAGGGAGTAGGACAGAGGTAGGGAGTAGGACAGAGGTAGGGAGTAGGACAGAGGTAGGGAGTAGGACAGAGCTAGAGTAGGACAGAGTTAAGAGTAAGACAGAGGTATAGTAGGACAGAGGTAGGGAGTAGGACAGAGGTAGGGCAGAGGTAGGGAGTAGGGCAGAGGTATGGAGTAGGACAGGGGTAGGAAGTAGGACAGGGGTAGGGAGAAGGACAAAGGTAGGGAGTAGGATAGAGGTAGAGAGTAGGACAGATGTAGGGAGTAGGGCAGAGGTAGGAAGTAGGACAGAGGTAGGGAGTAGGACAGAGGTAGGAAGTAGGACAGAGGTAGGGAGTAGGGCAGAGGTAGGAAGTAGGACAGAGGTAGGGAGTAGGACAGAGGTAGGAAGTAGGACAGAGGTAGGGAGTAGGTCAGAGGTAGAGAGTAGGACAGATGTAGGGAGTAGGGCAGAGGTAGGGAATAGGACAGAGGTAGGGAGTAGGATAGAGGTAGAGTAGGACAGAGGTAGTGTAGGACAGGGGCAGAGAGTTGGACAGAGGTAGGGATTAGGGCAGAGTAAGGATGTACAGTAGAGGCAGGATGCTGCTTAGAGGCTGGATGTAGGGCAATGTAGGGATTAAGACAGAGGTAGGGAGTAGTTGGAGTGAGGTAGGGTGTATGGTAGAAGTAGGACGTTGAAAAGTAAGATGTAGGACAGGATTAAGGGGTGAGAAAGAGATAGGGAGTAATACGGAGATATAGTGTAGTGTGGAAGTAAGACAGCTTAAGGTAAATTGTAAGGTGTAAATATACAAATGGTATAGGATAGACATAAGTTACAAGGCAGAGGTAAGGAGTAGGACAGAAGAAGTTTGAAGGACAGGACTATGTAGTAAGACACTAGTTTGGAGTAAACAGAGATAGTACGACAAAATTGGGATGTAAAACAGAGGTATGTAATAGGACAGGACAGGATGAAGGACGATGGTAGAGTAGAACTATAAGAAGAAGTAAAAAATAAGATCTTGCCTTGGCATCTCATAATGTATTCACACATGAAATTAGTAAGATATCATAATATTCCTCTTCCTAACACATTCATGAAATTATAGGTATAGCTATCATAGCGTAGAGTTGACCATTTTCCTAATTGTAGAGTATAAAGAGGCGTTCAATCAGACAGATGTACACGGAGAAGGTAGCATCAAAACTGCTGAATTGGCCAAAGTGATGAGAACACTAGGTCGGTGTCCGACAGATGATGTGTTACGGATCATGATCAACGAGGCTGACCCTTATGGTAAACCAGGTTTCGAGATTATAAATAATATGAAGTTTGTAACAACTCAATTGATTTCAGTTAATTGAGAATAATCAGTATTTGTTCTCCGGCAAACACATATTATTTCAATTCAGTCTAAATATCAAGAAAACATTTTCGACCATGGTAGCGAGGATTACAAGAATATTTTCATCATAAGTGATTTAAATAAATTTCAATATAAGAATCCATTGACTGAATATTTCTAATCTAGGAACATTCCATTAATAATTATTTGTAATCGGAAACTATTGTTGTGCATATCCTATGATTTTGGATAGTTTCCCTATGACAACTGGTGTTGCCAATGACATGCATTATCATATTTTGAATTTTAATCTGTATATCAAACTATTAATTATATTCATAGCATTATATTTGTAAAAATCTCAGCAACATTTTAACGTTCTGATGTTATCAAAAATAAACTGCTAGACTGACCAATCAAAAAATTTAATTACTGTACCTGAAATGAAATATCACACTGGCCAATCAAAAAGATTTAATTTATGCACCTGAAATAAAATATCACACTGACCAATCAAAAAATTTAATTAGTGTACATGAAATGAAATATCACACTGGCAAATCAAAAGATCTAATTATTGTACCTCAAATAAAATATCAGATTGGCCAATCAAAAGATTTAATTAATGCATTCGAAATGAAATATCAGACTTGCAAATCAAAAGATTTAATTAATGTACCTGAAATAAAATATTAGACTGGCCAATAAAAAGATTTAATTATTGTACCTAAAATAAAATATCAGAGTGGCCAATTAAAATTTGTATGTACCTGACCTCGAAAACAGACACGAGAACTGAAAATTATTACCAAAATATCTTATTGATATCAACAACTGAAATCGATAATTACTGATGTCGTTTTTTGATACATGTTTAATTACTATTGCTCTTCTAGATAAAGGCACAATTGTTCTCCCTGACTTCTTAAAAATGATGAACAATCACTCACCTTCGGTTGAAAGTGATGAAGAGTTGCGTGAACTATTTAAAGTATTTGATAAAGATGGAAATGGCTTTATCAGTGCAGCAGAATTACGACACGTAATGACAAATTTAGGAATAAACTTAACAGACGAGGAAGTTGATGAAATGATTGGAGAAGCTGATATTGATGGTGATGGACAGGTCAACTACGAAGGTCAGTTGCCTTTTTTTTTTTTTTACTTTTTTAAAGCTAATCAAGCCGAATTATTCAATGATGCAAATATAAAGAGAAGTAATCATGTCAATATTTTCATTGCATATTTTTCTAATTTACACGAATAGATTTTAATATTGTCTGTATTGCTTTTTTTCAGAATTCGTTAAAATGGTGACGGAGAAGTAGACTTACTTATGATGCTATCTACCGATACTTCGATCATGGCCCTTTCTTAGCCATTTTCTCCTCGTTGTTGACACCCATCTTCCTCCATCGGACTAAAGTGTCTATGAAACTATTCAACAATCATTATGTTCATTCAATTTCGCAGTGGTTCCTCGTCAGGACGACAATTCGCCAAACAAACATCAGCATATGATATATATACACCGTTTTTGATATTTGAATAAAGGCTAACATGTTTTTAATAAATGCTGTTTTACAGAAAGCGATATTGGTATTAAATCTTGCATGTTTAAGTGGTCTATATATCTCTCGATAATCAAGCTATTGCATCTGTTTACATATAATGGAAAAGACGCCCTCCCCCAAGCAAGTCGCCAATGATCAACCAGAAACGTTTTAGAAGAATCACCGCCAGTCCAGTATATGATCATATATCAATTCTATAATCAGTTAATTTCACACTAGGTACCATCTTAACCAGTGTTGTGATGCTGTGTTTAGAATTTTTAAATCCAGCTCGTATTATCGTCATCCTTTCTCACCGGCTAATCCAACTAATTCCATCGACTAAAATGTTAAACAAAACTTTTAAATAGACTTCTCCCATGATTAATTATTAATTTATTCATATAAAGGATGACGTAAAGGATATTATAAATATGTCTGTTTAATGGGTTAGCAGCTTAATATATCTGCATAAGGTATATTTGGATCAGTGGTCGAAACTTGCAGGGTTCAGTTGGCACTGGAATACCAAACACTCAAACACTGACTTGGCGTGCTAAGTATCCTTTCCGATATTTATGTTTGTGTTAAAACCTGTACCTGACCTTGAACAACACGTGGTTATTGTATTTCGTTAAAGTAAACAACATTTCAAGATCTCGACCAAACTTGGTATTGCTACCGGCAGTCAACACTCTATTCAACAAGCAACAAAAGGTATTCAGCTGTGGAGCTGACATGCCTAACCTTTGGTTCCGGCGTATAGAAATCCGGAGTCAATATCAAACCGTCATATACATATTTACAAATATTAGCTCAATCATAATACATTGTCAATAGGTAATGAAGACACAAACTGACCAGTTAGTAGGTAAACACAAAGAGAAAATAGCAAACAATTACAAATCATGGAACCGAGCTGATAACTGAAAAAAAAGAAGAAAAACATCATTCACGTTCATTATGATTAAAAAACGTTCCCTATAATAAAATTTGCTTACGGCTTTTGTATTATGCTTTTAGATTTCTATGTCATTGTATAATATAAGGTATTTAAAATCATATTTTCAGTCGCAAAGCTTTGTGTATTATCTTTTCATGAATATTTTAAGATAAACGAAATTATAGAGAAAAATGAACTAGTTTATATCTTTATTGCAGAACATTATTTATAACCAACTCATTTTTTCATCGGTTTTATTCTTCTTTTTTTGGTCTGGACGTTTAGTCTATTTTATGTTTTCACAGAAGTATATCAATATTCCGAACGTATTTTCCAAAGAAAACTGAAGTGTTGAATAAAAAGTTGTCTTCAAGCAGTAAATAAAAGCGTTTATTATATTTAAGTAGATTTAGGAAGCAAAAATAATGGTCAAGAAATGTCAGCAGATATTAGAAGTCATGTCGAATGAGAAAGATTTGATGTCTATAAGGTTTCGAAATATATGTAAGAATATGAAATATCCATTTAAACCTTGTATACCATTTACCAACCGAGTCAACCAATATACGAAACAATCTGACAACAATCTCCCAGTGAGCATTTATTTGTATACGAAACCTTATATTATAAATAAACGTAGATACACCGTTCCACAAGAATGCCTTTGCTCTCATACGACAACTATTATTTGACATTTAACATATTAATGAAATTATGATATTCATCTTATTCATGTTATTCTGACGATTTCATTTAAACATGCCCCTGATATGAAACAGTTGTTGGGTAGATCTATTTACATGTAGAAATACTTCCACTTGTCTTGTCAGATTGGCCCCGTATTGGATCAGGGTGATATGCCGCAATGCGACATTGGTGCTAACATGTTTTCATAGCATTACCTTTAAATATGAATGCCAGGCGTATATTGAATGACGACTACCGGTATACATTCTATCGCTGTGTTTCCTCACTACCGACACGAGACATACAAACAACAACGTATATAGGACTCTACCCCATGGTTATAAACTAACTATAGTCTACAGGACGATATGGTATGTATTAAACACTTTTAATACATTTTTCAATTTGTTTTTTGTTTATCTATTCACAGAATAGTCTATGTAGGTTAACAGTGATTTCAGAAAAAGACATGAAAATCCTACGGAGGTCCGATGTGATTTTTCATAGTGATCCATTATATATATGTAGCTATGTTCTGTGACGTTTTTTTGTAAGAGACGGGAGTATAAAACGTAATTTAATAATGAATTTGATTCGCGACCAGTAATATCATTTCTGATATTTGTTTAATCCAATTATTCCATGAGAAGTGCTTTAGATTCAGTGCATAAGTATCTGTCTTATGCTGATTATTATCAAACAATGCCAACTGACGTCATATTTGGTAATGTCATGATCATAATAAGATTAAACATTATTATACTGTTTCGTTACTAATATTTGCGGGGATTTAATTTCGTTACATTAGTGGTCATTAAACATAGCGCGAAAATAAATATCCAGGGAATATGCTGTATACATTACAGAATTACATGTATTACAAGGCTTGGTTGCGCGAAATCATATATTCGGTAACTAGGTCCTAATGGGACGACCGAGCAATAGTAATTACAATTTAAGAAATATACAGTGTAGGGATAGGTAAGTCTATGAGTGTTAAATCAAGCATATTGTTTCAAGGTTTCAAGGTTTTATTCATAGCACACTGACACAATAACGTATGTAACAAAAGGTACATATGTACATAAACATGAACATACCAACTGTGTTCATCATGATACGGAACATTAAGCATATTTATAGGTTAAACTTGTCAACAAGGGATAGAAATCAGCTACGAAAGGTACACATTCAAATGCATGTCTTACCGAGGTGATCTTATAATCAGTTGATTTTAAATTTTCTTTAAATTCAGGCAGAACAACTGACCGAGGAACAGATCGCCGGTAAGTTGTGATCATATTTGTCTTTGGCTTACTGTGAACGTTATTAGACTATATCAGATGATGAAGCTGAGTGATATTCATGTTAAGTCTATCATAGCCGAAACGTCATTGAACAAGCCCCATTAGTATTCTGGGGTATGATAATAACTGCATAATAGAACGGTTATCTTAAGTCTTAAGTCTTAAGTTCGGGCAAACGAAAATTGTGAATTTTCTTTGAGCGAAGCCGAGCATTATGCTTATTCGTTGTAGCCTCTAGTAGCAACTAATGCGAACTAAGACTGACTGTTCAGAGGTTTTTGGTAGATTCCGATGGTATGGTACATGTTATATGATAGAGTCCCAAATTATCTAAATGATTCAATATTTTAAGTGTGAGATATGACCATATGTAGTATTGAAATATGTTGAAGTATTACAAATGTATTGTTTTCGGTAAAAACGTCTTCTTATCATTTTATTTTTTTCAAATTGTAGAGTTCAAAAGTGCTTTCAATTTGTTCGATAAAAATGGCGATGGTAGCATATCAAGCGTAGAGCTTGGGACAGTGATGAGGTCACTAGGTCAGAACCCGACGGAGGCTGAGGTCCAGGACATGATCAAAGAAGTGGACACAGATGGTAAATCTAATTTAGAAAATAAAAAAGTACCTGGCTTTTTCACACATCATCCTTGATAAGTCATGTTAAATGCTTTGACTTATTTTTTTTTCACTTTAAAACAAATTTAAAAATGACATCACAATTAATAATAAAAAAATCAAACTATATGTACAATATACGTATAAGCATTTGGGAAGGAGTTTTATCAAAACTTTATATTTTTATTCAATTGAAAATATAAAGTATCATTTATGATTCTGTTATGTATGTATTGAAACTATCTCTTGGTCAAAAACGATATTTATATACCTATGAACTACATTGTAATGTGTAAATGATTATTATTTTCGCAGGAAACAGAACAATTGAATTTCCCGAATTCATCACAATGATGGTCAAAAACATGAAGAAAAGATCCCGAGGAAGATTTACGGAATGCTTTTAACGTGTTTGATAAAGATAAAAGTGGTTTTATAGATAAAACTGAATTACGACACGTGATGGTAAGTTTAGGAGAAAAACTTACAGAGGAAGAAGTTGATGATATGATGCAAGAGGCTGACACCGATGGTGATAAAAAAATTAATTATGAAGGTAAATATTATTTGTCAGGACAGAAAATAATATAAACATGTAAATTGATTGCTCATCTGACATGGTAATGCAAAGATACGCATCGCTAAAATTAATTTTTTAATAATTTAAGATATTTATCGACAAACATGAATATAGAACCACGCTTATCATTTTTTAGACGTTCAGACGTTGTTTATATTATATATGTATAATACTTATATATATAAGTAATCTTAAATGTAACATCACCTAATAAACAAGTAATCATAGTAATGTCCTGATAAAAAACGCATGACTGAAGTAGATAATACCTTTCCAAAAAATAAATATGCATTTTTTTTGTTTTTTTTTGTAGAATTTGCGAAAATTATGTCGGACAAGTAGATTCAACAATAACGCTTCCTGCATACCGCCCGACGCCTTGACATTATCACCACTGGTATAGTGGGGTAATCCACTTAATGCGGACCAGAACTTAGGTACCGAGGCGGTATCCAAGAAAAAGTTGAAGAAATAAAAATTGAACAATGTTTTGCATCAGGAGGACAAAGCTCTAAACAGCCAGCACGTGCTATTCCTGTGTATAATTATAAACAGTTGGACACAATGCGTGTAATTAGCTGTATGATAAATCATTTACCCCAAATATTTGATGTCGGTATTTTGTTCATGAATCATATCAATGTCAGCTGCATGTATATATGTGTCAAAGATCAATGCAATTGTCTTGACAGTTGCATATTTGTAATTTGTAATTACATAATTTAGATGATTAACTAGTACATGAGGCGTTTCTTGATTTAACTTGTTTGTGATCATAGTGCTGTTGACATCATCCAAATAAAGAAAAAGAAAAGAAAAAGAACCCGTTTATAGTATAGAGCGATCAAATTGACATAATAACATCAAATATATTATCACAATAACAAAAACCTGATTCTAACTCGAAGTCGATATATATATATATTCTTTTAACATAACACAAAATTGCCTATATTATATTGTACTGGCAATGTTACAAATCGGAATGTTCACTCTTTCTGTATTTTCGTAATTATTGTTTTTTTTTTCAGTTTTTAATACAAAAATGTCCTCATACAAGAGGGCTCTCACTCGTCATGCTTTATTCATTCGATAAAATCATTTAACAAAATACGTAAAATATACTTGCATAGAGAAAAAGTATAAAGATAGAACGACCAGGTGTTCCAAATGACTACGCGTCCTCTGGGTCATCGACTGCACCCATCATGCGAATAAAGGTCAAATCTAGGTCAATGTCAAATCTAATAACATAAGATGTGGTAATTAGGATTTGTACTAGTATAAAATCTGTACAGTACTAAGTAATAGCCACGGGTAAATGCAATTTACCAAGGCATTCTTTATTCCTTTTGTTGGTATTAAATTTCTCATTTATTTTATTTATTTGACGATATTTAAATTTAAAGAAGTCTCCTGTCAGATCTATGAGGTGACGTGTAATGTGCTTATTGTTGCTAAGGTGTTAGCATTGTGCTCTGGAAGAGGATAATCTGTTTACTTTACACTTATTGTAACGAAATCATATTAAATCATTTTTTTTCTGAAAACAATAATTTTGACATATTTGTATCATACAAGTTAAACTTTTCCCTGTAAGTTAATGTAAACACGTCTATTGAAGGAAGACGTCAGTGGTATCAAACGTTGAAAATACGTAGTACGATATCACAACGATAACCTCATTAATTCGTTAATTAACGTTGAAAATACCCCATTAATACAAAGTACGGTATCACAAAGATAACCTCATTAATTCGACTCCACTACTGGACTGGTCTGGACTGGACTGGGGCATTCACAGATGACAGAGCTTATAAACGGGACACATCACCCATCAGCCTCGAAATTTAGATCAATAAGATTTCGGTAGAGGCATTACAGCCGGTTTTCTGTGAGAAGGTAGTGAAAAAAATTCCCATTTAGATCACAAGGATTTCAGTTGAAAAATCACAGTGTATAGATACTGATGCATCCATTCTAGATCAGTAGAGAAATGACAGCCAGTCATTAGTGTACAGGTTTTAAAAAAGCCTCAATTTCAGATCACCAGGATTTCAGAAGAAAACATCACAGCGGTCATCGGTGTGTAGGTACTGATGTCTCCATTCTAGATCAGTAGAGAAATGACAGCCAGTCATTAGTGTGCAGATTTTGAAAAAAAATACTCCATTTTAGATCACCAGGATTTCAGTAGAAAAATCACAGCGGTTATCGGTGTGTAGGTAATGATGTCTCCATTCTTGATCAGTAGAGAAATGACAGCCAGTCATTAGTGTACAGGTTTTGAAAAAGCCTCAATTTTAGATCACCAGGATTTCAGTAGAAAAGTCACAGCGGTCATCGGTGTGTAGGTACTGATGCTCCATTCTAAATCAACAGGATTTCAGTAGAGAAATCACAGCCGGTCTTCTGTGTTTAGGTACTGAAAATCCTCCAATTTAGATCAACAGAATTTCAGTAGAGAAATCACAGCCGATCATGAATGCGATGCAAAAATGTCCAGGAATACTGACATGAGAATGAAACAATTTATATTTGAATATACAGATAGTTGTTATGCTTGTTATCTTCTCTTATGGCTCATGACTGTTAACCGTGAAATCCTTGTCAAATCATTGAAACAATCGCACCCTTTTTATTTGAAATCCACTTAATACTGGTTAAGTTTAAGCGGAAATACGACATTTAAGAGGTTTTCTGAAAAGCATGTTTATACGAGTGAATCTCATCATTATTTGTATTTACCCAACGAAACAAAAGGCGAACAACCAAAATATTCAGATATGGTCATACTGATACCAGTGATTCGTGCAAAAAAATAATATGAGGAATGTTTTTATTGATTTATAATGTTATAAGCACAAACTAAAAGGCGTTACACAATTACAAAAGATTGAATTGAAGGTACTGTTTAGCTAAAATTTAAGCTATCATAATTCAATCAAAATTAAATAATTAAGTAAAAATAATACTTTAAACAGTTAATTATATTTCCATATGTACCGTTCAATGTGTTATCCCACTGTCTACAGTTCGTGTCCACTTTAAGAACCACACGTTACGAAAATCCCCGAAGGAAGAAAACAATCAGTTAAAGGACACGTATCAAGCATGAGATTTATTCCTTATACGTCATACTCAGTTCAAAATGTAATTGTAGTACCGGTTTATTTTTAGATCTATTAAGAACGACTCACAATTATCTTTTTATCTGCACTTTGTCTTGGCGATGTGCCGCAATGCGGCATTCAGGTACACATATCTACGCGATAATACCTTTGAATTCGAAAATATATTATCAAGTATTGTTATCAATACTGGTATTAATTCCATAGCTGTACTAATTCAATTTAGACAGACAACACTCATTATTTTAGTCGTTTCCAACTAACCAGTGTACACGCCATTTCTCTCACAGCAATATGGTATGTATTTTTATGCTGTGAGCACAGGCTTTTATCATGCTTTTCTTGTGCTTTTAACATACTTTTGAAACATATTGATTATTTACAGTTAAGTATATTAATGATTGATTAGCGATATAATTATCACAACCACATCGGGATTTGATTTATAATTGAATCCACATCGATTGAAAAACTATTACAAATAATACTAATATGTCTTATTTCATTTCTCAAGGTAGTTAAACATGTATATACATACATACCTACAAATAATACTAGTATGTCTTATTTCATTTCTCAAGGTAATATAACATGTATATACATACATACAAACATACATACAAATAATACTAGTATGGCTTGTTTAATTACTCATGATTATATAACATGTATATACATACATACAAATAATTCTAATATTGCATGTTGCATTACTCATGAACACATAACATATATATGTAAAATATCTCATGCGGATTTCATTTCAAAAATAGCAGAAAGAAGCAGATCATTATGAGCATTTAAATCTGTGCTGTCCCTTAAAATATGGTTTGTGATACTTATTGTTAAAAAATATCCATTAAACATTAATTTATCATAACCATTATCAATGATTCTCTAAATTATGCAAATCATACATTAGAGCAGTCTAAATACCACATGTATCACAATACCGATTGTGACAGAACAGTGAGCAATCTTTGACGTCACAAAAACAACACTAAATCTTTGAACATTAAAACTTAATTATAAGTATTATGTTAATTTTCCATTTCGCATCATGTATAGTAAAGTGTATCAAAATTTGAAACCAAGACAATGAGGAATCTGTCCGTATGAATTACGATTTCTCATTTAAACAGTGAAACAGACCTACGATGTGAACACCACTGTGTAGCATTACTAATTATTATTAAATTATTATCATTCATGTCTAAGTATCGCCTCACTGTATCATGTATCTTGGTTTATTCCTCAGACCGATCAAATGACTGCGCAACAAATCGCTGGTAAGTTATTGTTTATTATCTATCTAGAGTTCGCTATTAGTGGTGGGTGGGTGTTGTTGTTTGATTTAAGTGGTCTGAATAAAAGGCAGTACGCAGGTATGGGGTAGGACAGGGAAGGGGTATGATAGTTGGTATGGAATAGGGCAGAGAGGGCGTATAATGGTTGGTATTGAATGGGGAAGGGAGGGCGTACAATTGTATGAAGTTGGAAGGGCGGCAGTACAATGGTTTAAAGAGACGGGATAGAATAACGAGGGCTGGAGTGGGGCAGGTATGAAGTAGGAGAGAGAGAGAGAGAGAGAGAGAGAGGGGGGGGGGGGTGCAGTAAAGGGGACAGCCAAAACGAATAAAGAGGGAGACAGTTTGCAGTACAGGATAGTAGAAGGGACGAATGAAAGGTATGGAGTACGACAGGGGCTGTAAAATGGTACGAAGCCAATGGAAAGATGGCAGTGAAAGCGCAGGGAAGTTAAAATTAGAGAACATGTAGAGGGTAAGGGAGGGGTAAGATATGGAACAACGAACAGATGTAGAAATAAGGGAACAGGTAGAGAGTAAGGCAGGGGTACGCAATACTTTTGCGAATAAACGCAATACTTTTTTCGCAAACAGTATTGCGTTTATTCGCAAAAGTATTGCGTTTATTCGCAAAAGTATTGCGTTTATTCGCAAACGTATTGCGTTTATTCGCAAAAGTATTGCGTTTAAACGCAATAAATTTGTTTTTTACATATAACATTTGGCACCAATGGGCTTCCGTAAAAGAGGTATCGAATAAGACAGGGATTAAATGTGTAAGTTTAGGAGTAGAGCATGTTGATGTTTAATGTCTAAATTTAGTATTTACACATGCACATCAAGTAAATCAAAACATTAATTTATGTAGTGTTTAAACACAAAATATAAAAAACAACAACTTTGATCGTATAAATATATATTCATATGATTTAAATGTCAACAAATTGCTGTCAACTATTGTTGTGTCATTTTAAAAAAAGGGGGAAAAAATCACAATATATTCGCAATTTTTTAATGTTCGTCAGCTATGCATATATATCCGGTTTGCAGATTACAGAGAGGCTTTTGGCACGTTCGACAAAGATGGCGACGGTACTATAACAATCAAAGAGTTGGGGACAGTGATGAGGGCACTAGGTCAGAACCCGACGGAAGCTGAGTTACAGGACATGATCAACGAAGCGGACGCTGATGGTAAAATATATTTCAAAATCAAAAACACTTTCTTGGGAAATTACCAATCCTCATATTTGTTCATAATGTACGGATTGACCTCAGATCTGAACAAAAAAAAAAATTCACAGAAGTTTACCACGCGTGTCGTTCCGACTATAAAATGTTTTTCAAATGTCAAAACAGAAACTGTGACTCTTGAGTGAATGTATTACAGTTTTTAATTTCGTTTTGAGCGATTCCTTTCTTTTATTCTTAAATACGTCTTTCAATCAAGTGACTGCCTCTTTCCAGAAAAAAAATCTGATATACATGAAATCGATAGCTCGAAAGAAATCACAATATGTATTGTAGATGAAGTAAAAATGGTCTCAATAAACGAATGAGCTGATAAAGACATGACGAAATAATAAACATTATCATAACAGGCAGCGGTTGCATCGAATTTCCCGAATTCCTCACCATGATGTCCAAAAAGGGGCTAAAAAGTGAGGATCCCGAGGAGGACTTACGAAAAGCCTTTAATGTATTTGATCAAGATGGAAACGGCTTCCTTACCGCAGACGAATTAAGACACGTAATGCTGAATTTAGGCGAAAAATTATCACTGGCTGAAGCAGAGGAAATGATACGAGAAGCGGATATAGACGGTGATGGACAAATAGATTACAAAGGTATAATTTATTTATTCACACACGTATACATAGATATATTTACCATTGTATGGCACTGCCACTATATAGCCCTACCAATTCAGTTGCGAGTTCACCAACTTATGAACTGCCAACTGAAATTTGAATTTGAAAATTTCAAACAAAAATCGCACGACAAATAAAAAATCGCAGATGGTAAATATAAGCATTGAACGGCTTTCAGTTGGCATTCATAGTCAATATGAATGCCAACTGGAAGCCGTTCAATGCTTAAGTATATATAAGTTTCATTCTCGTTAGCGAGACGAAATGACTGCAAATATGGAGTATCACTTCAATACTATAGCATTGGCGCCATTTCTCATTATTTTTACACTGATAAAAAGGTTATGACTTTTCTATTTAATTACGCTATATATAAATATGTATACTCTATATATATGAATGTGCATGCTATACTCTATGTATGTTATACTGTATGTATAAGTATAAGTGTATACTCTATACATGTACATAAACATGTATGTATACTCTCTATATTAACATGTATGTTATACTCTCTATATATAAACATATGTATTATACTCTATATACAATGTATAAATATGTATCAATACAGTGTATATATAAATGTATATACATTCTATGTAGGAAATCACCGTAAAGTGTGCATACAATTTTTTTAATATTCTTTTTTTTTCAGAATACGTGAAAATGATGACGTCAGTGTGAAGTTCATGACATTGCGTCAATCTTATCGTCACGTGATAATCGTTTGTGTCATCCTCTGGTGGTGATCCAATTACCGCTGACTTACGATGCTGTAAACGCGATCTCGGTGGGGATATAATTTCGCGATTTCCATAGGTAAATTATACATGTAGGGGTTAATTCCGCATTGTTTTCGTCAATCATCTGTTTCATTAAAACATATAGATAACAAAATAATACTTCCACGCGTATAACGCGTACAATTACACGCCACGTAAATGTCCATGCTTAAAGGAATTAAGAAAGGCACAACAGGAAGAATTTATTGCAATGACAACGATTTGATTGGATTTTGCCCACGACGATATCGCTCTACGAATTTGATTGGATTTTGCCCACGTCGAAATCGCTCAACGAATTTCATTTGATCTTGCCCTCGATTACATCGCTCCATGAATTTCATTCGGTCTTGCCCACAACGATATCGCCCCACAAATGTTATTGTTATATTCTATATCTTAATATTGTTACAAATATTTTAAGAATAACTATTTTTTATTAAAGAACTTATTTTTTTCTTACATTGCTGTTCGAATTATATATACAAATTACATTACTGTAAAATGAACGTCTTTCGTAAGAGAAAACAAAATGGCTGGCATGTTCGGCACATTTCTGGAATCAATGTGTTGGAAGCGTTGTTATGCTTCTAACACCAATTAATTTCCAAAGAAAAACTGATGTTGCCAGGAAAGAATATATCAACACAGCTTCAAGCAAAATTGAATCCCCCTTGATGAAGTTGTTCCTTACAAAGGAAACAGACTTGAAACAAAATTCATGAAACTTGTTTATGTATTTTAAACTTTAAAATTCATACAAAAAAAAAGTTGTAAATGTATTTTTTAATCTCCAAGGCCCAGTTGTTTAAAAGGTGATTAGGCTAATTACAATTTAGCAACAACTCTGGAAATTCGTCAGCCTCAAGAAATAGACACACATACAGATAGCCTTGAAAGCTTCTTTAATGAGTTTTAAAAAGACAGCAAATTGGAGAATTCTGGATGATGTTGCACAAAATGCGTTGCATCGGAACAGCAGGTTGTTAACTCCATGTACAGCTCTGACTGTGCGACCCGTTCCTGGACTTAGAAATAGCAGTGAAACACGTTTGAGAGGTTGTAAACGGCATATCTGTACATGACTTTCAGCGATGGACTTTTCCTGTGATATTGACGTTGACGGCGCGATATGAAACTACCACCAGTTATGTCTCCAATAATCGATCGTGGTATCATGGCTAAGTTTAAGGAAAGTGTGTGTCAGATGATTCTTTGCTCTGATAAAACCATCATTTCTGTTTTAATTGTTCTGAATCACTTTCGTTACACAATATTCGTGGTACATATCGCTATTGTCATAATTGCTCACTATCATTTTAACATCTGTTAAGGTCTGTGATTTTTGTTTGTTTGATAAGGACAAAAAAGAAATGTTGTTTTCCTCAGCTGTGAGGTTGCTCAGCAATTGACATTTGACATTCGACATTCAGAATAAGAATGTTGAGCCAGCTCGACATAGGACAGTCAGCATTCAGAACGATCATGTCAGGGCTTTGGTCCGACCATCACTGTGATCATGTCAGGGTATCGGGCCGACCATCACTGTGATCATGTAAGGGCTTCGGGCCGACCATCACTGTGATCATGTCAGGGTATCGGGCCGACCATCACTGTGATCATGTCAGGGTATCGGGCCGACCATCACTGTGATCATGTAAGGGCTTCGGGCCGACCATCACTGTGATCATGTCAGGGTATCGGGCCGACCATCACTGTGATCATGTAAGGGCTTCGGGCCGACCATCACTGTGATCATATCAGGGTATCGGGCCGACCATCACTGTGATCATGTCAGGGTATCGGGCCGACCATCACTGTGATCATGTAAGGGCTTCGGGCCGACCATCACTGTGATCATGTCAGGGTATCGGGCCGACCATCACTGTGATCATGTAAGGGCTTTGGGCCGACCATCACTGTGATCATGTCAGGGTATCGGGCCGACCATCACTGTGATCATGTCAGGGTATCGGACCGACCATCATTGTGATCATGTCAGGGTATCGGTCCGACCATCACTGTGATCATGTCAAGGCTTCGGTCCGACCATCACTGCGCATATGAAACGTTCTTTTCAATACCTTTGATGTGGCGAAATGGTATAAGTAGCCTGTATTCCTGGCTAGGCAGTATATTGAGTTCGAAGCCCAGTGAAGGCAGGAGTCATAAAGTTGTCTTCTACTTAAAGTGACAATAAGGTAGCACACCACAGTAAGACAGCCTGGCCATGGCAATTTTTTTGTTAAGCAAATAACTCCTGTATTATGATATGCGTAAAAAATGAAAAAATAAATGTACACTATAATTGGTATATTCAGTATGAAGTAGTACATACAGGCTTCACATTTATTAAAACAAAAATCAATAAATTGGTTCCGGATTTTAAATATCCGGATTTTCCGAACGTGTGTTTACACAGGAAATTTAGTTTTGCCTACAGCGCAAAATGGAAGCCCACAGAAAAGGTAAGATAGCGGAAAAACTTAATTTACAACATATGTCCAAACAAGATTAATTCTGTCTTTGGGATAGAGATATTTAATTTTAAATAGGTTTCAGAAAAAAAAAAGAATTGTGCCATTTTGGGTCAAATATCATAATATTTTGCAATTTCTGAGAATTTTTTAAGCTGTTACCATGGTATTCACAGCTCTAAAGAAAATATCAATTTGCTTATCCTTCAGAGCTCTATTAAAATTGCAAATGTTGTACAGATTTCAAATATATATACTTTATTAGAGGTTATATGTAAGGTTAACTGGCAATGTTTAAATATCTAAAACATGTGCCATATTTTTCAGAATTTGGCATTTTTACTGTACACAGCTACCTAAGTAGTAAACATTCAATCCATATATACACATTGGTATGATAGATTGATTTAAAGGGAAGTAAGCCCTTGAAGTAAACAGTCTTATTCGAGGTTCTTTGAGATACTTTAGTAGTAACCCTTCAACTAGGGTACGTAATTTGAAGTTCTTACAAAACTTTTTTGTAATCAGTGAATGATACTACACAATAATACACAATTCATATAAGATAAGGTGTTGGTAATATGTATTTAGTGATATTGGAATCAACCCCCAATATATACAGGCAATTAATTCCATTTGCATAATACACTGGCCATACACTGATGAGGATCAAAAGCACATTTCGGCAATGTACACAATGGAAAAAACAACAACACAAAAAACATTAAAACAGCTTCTTCCTTAAACCGAAGATGACAGAAAGGCCTTGCGATAAATCTTGGTTTTTGTTTTATTTATCTAATATCTATCCGTTCGCGTGCTTAGGTATATTACTTGTACTTATGCACCGGAGGAAGTGTAAAACATGTCTAGCATATACATGTAAATCATTGTTACAGTAATCAAAAAGGATGTCTATTACAAACCTACGTGGGACAGTTGCCAGGTACTGACCGTAGACCGTTGTTTTTTCTCTGGGTACTCCGGCTTTCCTCCACCTCCAAAACCTGGCACGTCCTTAAATGACGATGGCTGTTAATGGGACGTTAAACAAAACAAACCAAACTAATACAATCAAATTTATAATGTATAATCGAAGTTTTGAAATTTCAAAGTTAAGATTTTACCAGAACAACCGATATCTCCCTGAGATCTGGCCTGTGACTACTTTTATTGTAGGAAACGTTAGAATTAAATTTCCCGACTTATATACAATAATGGCGCGTGAGATGAAAGGGGATGATGCCGAAGAAGACATGCAAGAGACATTTGACAATGTCATTAACCTAATATGCTACATATTCTCACAAATTTTGGAGAAAGGCCAACAGAGGCCCACGTTCATTAAATGATGATAGAATCAATCACCAATGGAGATAGAAGGCTGGATATCAAAGGTACGTCATGTTGGATTGACAATCAAAATAAATAATGCAAGTAACTAGCAGGTTACCCTTGACATTTACTGCTCGAAGAGGGATATTTTATAAAATAATTTGTTCATCAAATTCAAAGTTCAAGATATCCAGTGGCAAGCATGAGAGGCCAGAGTATTTAATTAATTTTACAATCACTCTTTTATATTTTTATAAGAGATGTATACATACAATTTTAAATTCAAAATATTTATTAGTAAGCATGATCGACATTATTAAATCAATTTTATAAATACTCTTGTAAACATAATTGTGCATGAATTATAATCTACTGATGTCTAGACCTTTAAAAAAAGTTATTGGGTTTCGTCTGCTTTAAAAGCGTTGACCCCATTGTACAGAAGTTTAAATCATGCTGACTTTCTTTATATTCACTTGAATGTGATGAATGCAGAGTGATTTCACCTGTGACACAGTTTGCATACTCCAATATCGTTCATGCCAATACATCAGGGTTGATCCATCTACTCGCAGAGCAATATAACAGGGATTTTAATGAAATTGACATGCTTTCTTACTTCCAAATATTTGTTAGTGAGTAGCATACTTTTTAGGGAGCTCATCATTTAATCAGTCATATTGAACATACAAAGAGCTCACGTAAAGTTTTGTGTTTAAAAAGGATAGGCATTATAAATTCTTTTATTATGTGTAATAATAAATTCCGTATCATGTGACCAAATCTCATTTTGATAGATACATGATTTTTGAAGCATACATGTATTGTCAGAGTTTCGTCAGGGTTCTAAATGAACAGTATTATGACGACTGTTGCGGCTGCCTTTGTTTCTTTAATTTGACGGGAAATGATGACCAACCCCACTCACCCCCCCCTTCCAAAATAATAAAAAAAAAAAAAAACAAGTTTCAACCACAGTGTATGAAACAATAATTTAACTGAATTAAGTAGTGTATTTTGTCGTGACACGGTCGAGATTCTAGTTTCGTTTAGAAATATAAAACAGATTGGTGCCAAATGCATGGAGTTGAAATCTTATAATGAAAGAGACATATTTTCAAGTCTTTAAAAGTGTATTGAAATTCATTATCATTTTATATTAGTATACTTCCTTTATACATTATCAAGATCATTTCTGAGAGTGACTTTTAAAACATAACTCTACATAGTTATCGAGCGATTTGCCAAAAGGAAATTATCAGACCTTTTTCTGTATCACGTATGGGTATATCTAAGACACTTCTATAAGAAAAAAATCTATATACGTATATATATATCAACAAAATATCCATACTTTACATTCAAACATAGGAAAATAGACATGTTTTTTTTATGAATGCAGAATATACAAACAACATAAAACGTTAAAGAAAAGAAAGAAGAATCACTTTTAAAGCAACATATTTCATTTATTAATGTATTTTTGACAAATATTAAAGTTGTTTACTGATTATACAGCCTGTTATTAGTGCACCAGGCTACACATATTTACGAATGGCGTACATTATGAAAAAGAAAGTAACCCATGATACAGTGTACCTCTGTAGTTCAATTATGTTATAGTATGAAATTTAAACACCCCTCTGATATTGATTTATTTGCGAGAGGGAAATGGGTGTATGTCTATTCAGATACTCCCTTTATCTACTCAAATAGAGCTTGAAATTCGTTCTGGTGATATGCCGCAATGCGACATTGAGGTACACATATTTTCACCACATTCCCTTTAAATATAAAAGGTACGTGTGCACAAATATAAAGGATTGTGTGCGTTACCTAGGCCTAACCCGTCCATCTATACATACATCGTGTCACTTCACTGACGCGACATCCGATCTAACCGCCATTCGCTACACGGGTATAATATAAACTTTCCCCAGGACAACATGGTAAGTATTGCTTTACTGTGGGTATATTATCTTAACTTTTCTATAATTGTTTTACAATTGTTTTACACTCATGATTCAAGATTAACAAGTAATAATCAAATAACACTAATATATGATTACTTAAGCCAAGTTAAAGTAGATATGAAAGTAGATTAATAAAATATAGTCGTATCTTCTATGATTTATTGTCCTACTGTTTCTTGTTTATACAAATACTCTGTTGAATAGATGTGACTAATAAGACATCTAAAACTCTATCAATAATACAAGTTACAGATTTATGAAAAACAATGACATTTATATCGGTTTACCTTCCAGGCCGATCAACTGACTGAGGAACAAATCGCAGGTAAGTTGTGTTGGCAAGGAGACGGTACAGTCTCGATCGACGTTATCAAGATATATATGTGAATATATTTTATAATGAAGTCCTAATCTCTAAACATGAGACAGACTTTTCAATTCGGATGATTACAAATACATTTCGCTTTACCAAATGACGTGGTCTAGAATGAAAGTGTAGTTCAGACAATTAAAAAGGCATTGTGTATGTATAATGTAGGTAATTATTGTGGTATACCCATACAGGAGAATTTTAAATGAAAGAGGGTGGATGTAGGAGTAGGACTTAAGGAACGAGATATACAAAGGAGAAGGACATAAGGAGTAGGAGGAGAGATATAGTGGTAGGATATATCTAGGAGGAGTAAAAGTGGTGTGGTAGGATATATCTAGGAGGAGAGGTAAAGTGGTAGGACATATCTATGTGGAGGAGAGATGTACTGGTAGGACATATCTAGGAGGAGGAGAGATTTAGTGGTAGGACATATCTAGGAGGCGGAGAGATATAGTGGTAGGATATATCTAGGAGGAGATATGTAGTGGTAGGACATATCCAGGAGGAGGAGGAGATGTAAACTGGTAGGACATATCTAGGTGGAGGAGAGATGTAGTGGTAGGATATATCTAGGAGGAGATATGTAGTGGTAGGACATATCCAGGAGGAGGAGGAGAGGTAAACTGGTAGGACATATCTAGGTGGAGGAGAGATGTAGTGGTAGGATATATCTAGGAGGAGGAGAGATGTAGTGGTAGGATATATCTAGGAGGAGGAGAGATGTAGTGGTAGGACATATCTAGGAGGAGGAGAGATGTAGTGGTAGGATATATCTAGGAGGAGTAAAAGTGGTGTGGTAGGACATATCTAGGAGGAGAGGTAAAGTGGTAGGACATATCTATGTGGAGGAGAGATGTAGTGGTAGGATATATTTATGAGGAGGAGAGATGTAGTGGTAGGACATATCTAGGAGGAGAGATGTAGTGGTAGGACATATCTAGGATGAGAAATGTAGTGGTAGGACATATCTAGGAGGCGGAGAGATGTAGTGGTAGGATATATCTAGGAGGAGAGATGTAGTGGTAGGACATATCTAGGAGGAGGAGAGATGTAGTGGTAGGACATATCTAGGAGGAGAGATGTAGTGGTAGGACATATCTAGGAGGAGGAGAGATGTAGTGGTAGGACATATCTAGGAGGAGAGATGTAGTGGTAGGATATATCTAGGAGGAGGAGATATGTAGTGGTAGGACATATCTAGGAGGATGAGAGGTAAAGTGGTAGGACATATCTAGGGGTAGAGATGTAGTGGTAGGACATATCTAAGAGGGGGAGAGGTAAAGTGGTAGGACATATGTAGGAGGATGAGAGGTAAAGTGGTAGGACATATCTAGGAGGATGAGAGGTAAAGTGGTAGGACATATCTAAGAGGGGGAGAGGTAAAGTGGTAGGACATATCTAAGAGGGGGAGAGGTAAAGTGGTAGGACATATCTAAGAGGGGGAGAGGTAAAGTGGTAGGACATATCTAGGAGGATGAGAGGTAAAGTGGTAGGACATATCTAGGAGGATGAGAGGTTAAGTGGTAGGTTATATCTAGGAGGAGGAGAGATGTAGTGGTAGGTTATATCTAGGAGGAGGAGAGATGTAGTGGTAGGTTATATCTAGGAGGAGGAGAGATGCAGTGGTAGGATATATCTAGGAGGAGGAGAGATGTAGTGGTAGGACATATCTAGGAGGAGAGATGTAGTGGTAGGACATATCTAGGAGGAGCGATGCAGTGGTAGGATATATCTAGGAGGAGGAGAGATGTAGTGGTAGGACATATCTAGGAGGAGGAGAGATGTAGTGGTAGGACATATCTACGAGGAGGAGAGATGCAGTGGTAGGATATATCTAGGAGGAGGAGAGATGCAGTGGTAGGATATATCTAGGAGGAGGAGAGATGCAGTGGTAGGATATATCTACGAGGAGGAGAGATGTAGTGGTAGGACATATCTACGAGGAGGAGAGATGTAGTGGTAGGATATATCTAGGAGGAGGAGATATGTAGTGGTAGGACATGTCTAGGAGGAGAGGTAAAGTGGTATGACATATCTAGGAGGAGAGATGTAGTGGTAGGATATATCTAGGAAGAGGAGATAGTGGCAGAACATATCTCAGAGAGGAAGGAAAAAATGTAGGACAGAGACAGGTTATAAGATAGGTGTTTAAGTATAATGCTAATATATGTGATATTAGATTAATTGTTCAAATTAAATAATTTTCAAATTGAGAAGAGTGAAAAATTCCCAATTTTTTTTTTAAATGTGACTTAAATAGATGTCTGTTAATTGCTTTGTTTGAGTATAAAGCTATCATTTATATTGTTCACACGTATCATATTGTGCATTATAGAGTTCAAAGAAGCATTCAGTCTGTTCGACAAAGATGGCGACGGTACCATAACAACCAAAGAGTTGGGGACAGTGATGAGGTCACTAGGTCAGAACCCGACGGAGGCTGAGTTACAGGACATGATCAACGAGGTGGACGCTGATGGTAAGTAATTTCTTCAGATCAAATTTTCTCATGGGTCTTTGACAAGATATACTTTTTGTATGTTTCCATGGGAACAAATATGGAGCGTTAATACGCAGAAAGCATTTTTTTTTAAAATAAGACACAGCAAAGGCCGGACGATAGACAGCAGCAATGCATCTATCTTCTATCTTTTAATTTTTTATGACGTCATTAATAGTACCCGTTTGTTTAAACCTTCCAGTTTGACTTGATATCTGATCAAAATGAAGATTTTATAAGTTGTGTGATATAAACTGTTTATTATTTGTTTTAATTGCATATTTTATATAATAATATAATATGATTTTATAAAACTTGTCTCGAAGTGTGCTCGGCAAGACTTACAAAAGTGATAGTTTTAGTTCTCGTTTCATAAAATGTCATATTAAATCAAATAAAAAATCCTTTTAGATCCTGTAAATAAGTTCCCTTTAATATAACAAAGATTTAAATGATTTAATATAAAATCCGCTTGTCCGAAGGATAGAAATCTTGAATCGAGGAACTGGCAGGGACTATCATTGTAATCTCTACTATTGTAGGAAACGGTACAATTGATTTTCCGGAATTCCTGACAATGATGGCACGAAAGATGAAAGAAGGTGATAGTGAACAAGAATTGGAAGAAGCCTTTAAAGTATTTGATAAAGATGGAAATGGCTTTATCAGTGCAGCTGAATTACGACACGTAATGACAAATTTAGGAGAAAAACTAACAGACGAGGAAGTAGATGAAATGATCCGAGAAGCTGACGTCGATGGTGATGGACAGGTCAACTACGAAGGTGTGTGTTTTTTAAGTGTGGACAATCAAACGAATAATCATAAATTATAACAATATCGATAATAGTAAAGTTATTATTAGGTATTTATAAATCCTTCTGTCAGGAATGTACGGAAGCCGAATAGGACCAATACATGGTTTGGTTTGTTTTGTTTAACGTCCTATTAACAGCCAGGGTCATTTAAGGACGTGCCAGGTTTTGGAGGTGGAGGAAAGCCAATACAAACAATAAACTTAGTTTGTATTATTAAAAAATAATTAAAAAATCCCGTATATACGAGTTTCTTTCTCGTATATACGAGTTTCTTTCTAGTATATACGAGTTTCTTTCTAGTATATACGAGATAATACGAGATTTTTTTGATTTATTTTTTAATGATACCAACTAAGTTTATTGTTTTCATTGATCCTGTTCGGCTTCCGTATTAATGATATATGTAGCTGCATAACTGTTTAAGGAACATCATCTACCAATATGAATTCTACATTAATCTTCAGTTTATTTGGAATTTCCAGTTTATTGTTAATATAGCTCAGTTACGTTATCTCTATCGCGCAATGTTAACAAATGTCAGCTGAGTTCAGTAAGATCACTCCCTAGCTGTGTCTAAAAATAATACTTCAAAACTCACTTGTCAAAAAGATTCTAATTATTCTTCAAAACTTGTAAAATAAATTGTAAATGAAGAAGACTTTCTCTCCCTTCATTTCCCCCTAATTATCATCCTATCTCTACTCTTCTTAAACTCGCATTTTTAAAAATATAAAATCACTTGATGTAGATTCTAATGTCGTCTTGCGTAAATATTTGTGTTGTATATTGTTTTTGGGAAAGAGCTTTATACAAGTTGGAAAACGTGTGCCCGATCCCTTTGTATATTTATGATACAATAAAATATGTTTAAACTGTAGAGTTTAAACTTTGAAATAGTCCTTATGCTTGATGATAATCTATTTTTCAGAGTTCGTGAAAATGATGATGTCGAAATAGACTTGACCCCGTGGAAATGAACTGATCGGCTATCTGACATATTCTCTCCTCAAGCTGATTCCAATTTCCCAGCTTGCCATGTATTGAGTGAGACAAGGAATTGCTCATTGGTCCTTGACTTTAAAATGGAGTTACCTCCCGTTGGTACAATGCAATTGATGTTTAAAAAAAGAAACTATTGTTAATATTAAATTGTTTTTATTGGTCCGAAATATGGGTTATTTTTATGAATTTTGTATTTAAAATCTTTCGTTACTACTGAAATAATATGAAGAATCAAGAGGCCTAGCTGGAATGCCAGACATATGGTTCTTGGTAATCTCAATTACGTGTGAAGTTCGTTTCCAGTTTCACGTACGTAAAACAAGTTTTTATTTCATTTATTTCTTCTTCTTTTTTTTTGTTATCCTGTTTATTTTACTTCGAAATAGATTATCAATTAAACTGAAATATCTTATTTATACATGATTGGCCTTATTTGAAGTTCTAATTCCTTTAGCATTTTTGGAGAAAAAAAATCGAAAAAGGATATGTATTAAGTCATTAAAATTATGATGGATAAAATCTCGTACACTCTAGGGATCGCTAACTCCGGGAGCCATGCTGGGCCTACGCCATTTTTGTTTATGTTCGTTAACTTGTCTGCGCATGCTCGTATTATTAGTCGTTGGCGGCGATTAATTTCCGCACTTCGGGTCGAAGTGACATTTTCAAAAACTTTTATTTTTAAGAATTTGGGTTATCTTCGGGCTTTGGGTGTTGCATTACTGTGAAGTTTATAGTTTTTACTAGTTGAGAATAAATACAAGATTCCCGTTTACTTTTGCTTTTATAGCATAAACTCATTTCAACGACGGAATGTCCATTTAAAGTCACGCTGTCGTCCTATCCACCCCCTGGTATAAAGGAATGACCCATTTAAAGTCACGCTGTCCTCCCATCCACCCCCTGGTATAAAGGAATGACCCATTTAAAGTCGCGCTGTCCTCCTATCCACCCCCTGGTATAAAGGAATGACCCATTTAAAGTCACGCTGTCCTCCCATCCACCCCCTGGTATAAAGGAATGACCCATTTAAAGTCACGCTGTCCTCCTATCCACCCCCTGGTATAAAGGAATGAACCCTTCCCTTGGACCTGTTTACAAACCGGTTCCATACCATATTCAGGGGGTCTAACGTGTTTGGTATGATGAGCGCGTATTTTGGTATGAGAAGATCAATATGGCTGACAAACACCGCTTCAGACCCCACCGGTGAGTACAAAATCCTTGATATTTCGTTAACATAGAATATGACAGATTAATGGAGATTGCGTTTCGGTGACAAAATGTTTGCAGTTTCCAATCATGTATGATATATTTGCTGACAGTATATGGTTTAGAAGTTATTGAGCAGTTAACGCGATATTTTGAGACAAAAATCAACACCTCGCACCTATTTTCCACTAGATTGATACTTTCAAGTCGAGTTGAATAGCATTGTAGCACATATAATCAACTACTATCACTATCGAACCATAATCAAGTCAAATTTGACTCGCTATAACGCCATATATTTCCATTACCGATCAGTTTAGTTTGGTGTACGCAATCATTGGTATGTGTCGCCATGTATACGACCAGATTTGGTATGATGCGGGTTTTTTTCAAAAATCGTCTTTACACGTGAAAGGGATACAAAAATCAATCGTCATCATTTTGAAAATAACATCTTTTGATTTCACAGGCAAATATTCATGCCGCACAGCTAGTGTAAACACGATTTACAGCTGCCCGTTAGGCCTGTTATAACGTATACTCATGTCCAGTAATACGGTCGCTTTCCGCACTCTATGTGTAACAGGTCATAGGGTAGTTGATAAGTCAAATATCTGGTAACTGAAACAAGTATCAATTATTTATTTAGTTATTTTAAATCGCTCCATTAATTAAAACAGAATTGTAATAGCAATGGACATGGTACAGTTTATGAATATGTGTCTATTTTTTAGACTTTAATTTGCGATGTACTAACGTGAAGGGGAATAAAACGGCATTGTTTGAGCCAAAACTGTACGCCCGTCCTGGACCGAGTCATGGGCACAATTGAAAAATGAATATTAAAGAAATGAACAAATCTTGTACACTTTACACCTGTATATAAATTGGTTGCAATATTGTTATAAACAAGTATTTCATATTTCCGAGCTCTCTCTTTTACTTCGATCTCGATACTATGAAGTGAGTATACTAACAACAATAAAAGTATAGAAATATTATTATAAGGAACAAGTATTTCTATTGTTTTTATTTGCGTGTTAACATTTTTAACATACGTTTTAATAGGGTATGTATTGGAATTCTATGTTTCATTCTTTGATTGTCTTCATTTATATTAATGTATATCATCATTACACTATGTATCAGCTGCTGTAAACAACATGTACGTTTTATTCTATTTTACAAGATGATTTCACCCGTACTTATATCAATCAATCAATTGATGAATACAGGACAAGACTACATTGAAACAAGCTAGGATGAGAAACAAAATCCTTGAGTAATAAACATAAGTTTTTACATACAAATGTTTTATGTTGTGTTTTATCCTTACACATATACATTGTATATCTAAAAATAACAATAGAAAATAATCCAATTGTAATTTTCACTAATCATTCTTGAAATTGTTCATTAGTCAATCCAAGGCGTTCTTGATTCGTCGATTCTGTAGTGATGACGAACAGGCCTCACACCTCTTGGTAGATCATACAAGCCCGCAATTTTCCCTTGTTTCTCAGGCTTTTGTCCAATCACATCAAAGATGTGGTTCCTAAAAAATAAATGTACATGTAACTAACTGTTTTATTTAAAGGAAATAAACAGGTGAAATTATTTTCAAATTCAGGGCCTGGATTTTAAGGTCTTTGTTTTTTTTTCAATGATTTCATGTTAACATTATGATAAGACCTATCAGTTTGATGTTTAGCTATATACTACTGTTTCTGTTGAAAAGCAACGAGTACAATGATAATAATCATCCTATATATAAAGCTTGGATAATTCTGACTCTTAAAATCCCATGGTATGAGAGTAAAGTTGCTATGACATATGGGGGTATTCTAGACAACCTGTTACATTGTTAATCACCTGAAAATAAAAAGGAGCATTTTGAACAAGCCAGTTTGGGCATCATTGCATGGACGAACTACAAAAACGCATCATACCAAATCTGGTCGTATACATGGCGACACATACCAATGATTGCGTACACCAAACTAAACTGATCGGTAATGGGAATATATGGCATTATAGCGAGTCAAATTTGGCTTGATTATGGTTCGATAGTGATAGTAGTTGATTATATGTGCTACAATGCTATTCAACTCGACTTGAAAGTATCAATCTAGTGGAAAATAGGTGCGAGGTGTTGATTTTTGTCTCAAAATATCGCGTTAACTGCTCAATAACTTCTAAACCATATACTGTCAGCAAATATATCATACATGATTGGAAACTGCAAACATTTTGTCACCGAAACGCGATCTCAATTAATCTGTCCTTTCTATGTTAACGAAATATCAAGGATTTTGTACTCACCGGTGGGGTCTGAAGCGGTGTTTGTCAGCCATATTGATCTTCTCATACCAAAATACGCGCTCATCATACCTAACACGTTAGACCCCCTGATATTAGTATATTCACAATCCTAACATTAAGTATTCGGATATACTTTTTTGTCATCACAAAACGTATCCCCAGTTTTTAAACGAACATTAATGTTCGGTTATTGCAATCAAGAACTGGACTGAGAAATATGACCATATTTGGTAACCACATTCACCAATACGCCATCTACTGTCTGTTTCAATGAAATACTCGTATGGCTGCCCCCATTGCCTTACGCTTCAAATAATTTACCTGCAAAAACATCTTCGTTTTATATAGTAGTTTTACCGAAAATGTTGAAATATATTCAGTAGATGTTTTCAAGATGCATACGATTTGAGAAATGCATAACGCTAGCGAAATGTTAAGACTAAATGAACCTGAACTTTGCGAATAACTCCAGGTCAATATATTTATGTAAACAACTATTGCGCAGGCGCATTCGTCTCCGGATGTTTAGAAAGTTTTGCTCTTCCGTGTTCATTCCAAAACGGCTGACATTATAGCATAGGTCTGCAAATATGTCCGCGATTTACTTAAATGTGTAATATGTATATGTATATTCTAGAATGTTACATCATTATCAACTAGGTGTGTATTTCTATAATTTAGAGAAAGAAATATATCAATAACGGCATACGAGACGATACATTGTATCATACCATCATACTATACATGTAGGTTACTGTACGTGTTAACGGTGTTTGCGAGAAAGAACTGTACATACAAAGTGTATGTATAGACTTACATTTAGGTGGCATTTGTGGTCAGGGTGACTGGTCATAGCGTTAACGTTGTCATCGATTTCCATATACCAATTTCGTTTGACGAAAATGACCAATAAATCAAATGCAAATGATAATATTTTGTTATGTGCACGGGATTGCTTGTTGTAGGCGATACTTGGAACGTATTTACTGTTGTAAGGGAGGTAATTGCAAGATTACGGAAATCAAAAGTTAAACCAATTTGATTGGTCGATTCTTCCATGACTTTGGCAGGGGGTTTACAATCGAAGTGACAGATAACTACGGCAATATTCAGATGATATCAACAATAACATTTTTGGATATGTGTGGTTGGCAGTTGTTGTCATGTTTAAAATGAACAATTATATAGCTTGTTTTTATTTCGGCACAGATGAGAATATTTACTGAAACGGACCATAAGTGAAGCGGACTTGGAAATACCGAAACGAAGAAAAATGGGGCTTAATTATAATATAAATTGGCATTATTTTCAGAGGATTGACCAAAATATATGTTCTTCAATGCCTAATTGTATCCTATATAAAATATTAGAGGTTTATTTGACCGAATTTTAAATTAATTATGCATTTGCGAATCGCGGCCCGATTGTCGTTAGAGTTGAATTACCAAAATGGCCGATAGTCGACCCAAAATCGATATTTTTACGAGAGTTTTTTTTTCATTTACCTGCAAGTATTTTGAAATAATTTGCAAAATACCGAATTCACGACCAAATTTTCGATTGTGACGAACTACTGAGACGGTGTTAAGATCAGCTGTTACATGGCTACGTTTACTATGCACTACGTCTACTAGGTAATTTTTTTTAAAGACGGAAATCCGGATTATCTAAAAACAAATGCAAAAATACTTGTGATATTCACTTAATTTGATATTCAGCCGTTAATTGTTATCTGTAGTTTTATAACTTCTGATATATTGTGATTGATACTCTATATAATATTGCTGTGGAACTTGTGTTATTTTACAAACAAATTCATTTTAATAATTTGTTAATTTAGAATTTTCATCAAGTCATGATCAAGACTTGAAATTCTCACTACACCATACTTCAAACACGGAGTAATCAATGAATTGATAAACTGAAAATTGAAGTCAAGAAAATGAGTTAATATTTACCTTAAATATTTTTTCAATATACAACAAATGTTCAGATGACTATTTGTGCCATGCTGTTACAAGATTTCAGTTACAATTCTAAAATTGAATTAGTATGTAAATATATGTTATCCTGTCAATATCCACAAAGCGAGTGTAGTCTACTGTACTCAAGGTCATGCCAGTAGATAGCGGTACATATACTTACTGCTTACATCTAGTGCTTACTTGTGTGAACTATAAATCAATAACAAAATGGTTCATATATTTCTATATATGACTTCACAAATTATGTGGCGTCTGAAGATCTGAATGAAGTTAATAAACAAATGTATTAAATTATTTTTATGAAATATTCAAGTCACAGATCATTCTCTTTTAAAAATATTGATTTCAGGTCCATTTTGGTAATTCAACTATGACGGCAATCAGGCCTCGAATGGCGAATGATTACAAAAATTTTAAATACGTCTCGGTCAAATAAACCCCTAATATTTTACATATGATTAATGTTGACATTGGAGAACATATAATTGTGTCCATTCTCCAATATAAGCACTGGTAGAAAGTACAGAATAGAGCTTCATAAATATATTCTCAAAATTACTAATTACCGCGGTAAATATAACATTTTACCTAAACCTCCCATGACTGATGGTGAACTTAAACTTGCAAATCTCTTGTGTCATTCCAATTTTGATATGTGTAAATATATACACGTACGGTATATATATAGATATAGATATGGAATGATTCACAAATTTGCATACAGTTATGGAATCTTATAACACCCCGAAAAATGTTCTCTCCACATAAAGGATGTGATTTGTGCAATTACATTGCTGAACTGTATGGTTCACTATGATTGGATGATCAACATTGGAAAGGGACAATAAATAGGGAATGTGTCATCCCATCGAATGGACTGTAACCTTTATCAGCTTTGAAGTTGAAAATGAAGCTTGAAAGTTTTTTTTTTCCTGTTTGCTGAATTATTTGATGAAGATAGTCTTTATATGGTTGTTATTATTTATCACATTGTGTACAATACTGTAATGATACCAGAAGTATATCTTCTCATATAAAGATTTATTAACATCAAATGATTCCTGAACAAAAGGAGTCAAGTTTTTTTGTTTTGAAGTATCATACATGCTTGAGTACAGTTTCAATAGGATACATTCCTAATCCGGGCCTTGATTAGCAGCTCTGGTTTTGGTTTTCAGTAGTTCTTTATGTGTGTTTCATCATATTAAGTTGAAATATGCTAAACTAACGATGGAACTAGCCTAAATTTAGTGCATATTAGAAGTTGGCATCAATAAGGTCACAGAGTCCTGGCTGTATTATAACTGATGATGCCTTCCCGAAAGAAAGAAGACATATTTTATTTTCATCCACCCAAGATAGATCAACAAACTTCCAATTTTAATTAGGACCTTACAGAAACATGCATGTGTTAAATCATATCAGAACAGCTACAAACATTTCAAATTATTTGCAATTAATTCCTAAACCAATATCAGTAAATTTATCAACTTTAAACTTAGAAGATTACTGATTTTGCATTAAACAATAATGTTCGTTTACAGTACTTCCAGTACTTTGATTAGTATTTGTAGCCCTCTTGACATGATTAAAACCAGAAAGCCTTTTCAACATATATATAAAGGATATTGATGGATTTCCCGTTGAATATGACATATTTCACGGGGATGACAGAATATTGATACTTACACGAATGCGAAACACGAATGAAAAAATATCTAAATATTCCGTAATACGAGTGAAAGATATTCATCGGGAAACCTTTCAATTACCTTTTGGCATTTTGACGCTAACAAATAATTAAAAACATCGGAAAATTCACAGTGTCAAAAAGTGCGGTAGTCAAGTCCTCCAGAAACACCTACAAGATGTAGCTAATACAGAGACCACAGGTCTGTCCGACTCGTTTTATAAAATAATAACATATAAAAGTAGACTACATATAAATGAGATATATGTACTCTTATATGTTATTATTTTATAAAACGAGTCGGGCACCAGTGGTTTCTAGTCTATCAAATTCGAGATATTTTTTGGACTGAAACACTAAGTGCATCAACGCAGAACTTAGTAAAAACTTAGTAAAAATGGAAATAATTTCACGGGAAGCAAACAATTGAGTGTTGGATCTGTTCCGCTTGGAAAGGCTCCAACATCTCGGGTTGAAAATCTTAAGGTTACGATTGTATGACAGGGTGGTGGTGTGCAACCTTTGAGTTACCTCCCTTTGGTTTCATTCTTCATGGGCAAGCCATGCTGAAGCCATGCTGTGTGCTCGAAACGACTGGCGGTAAGTTTGTGATCATAACATATTCTACCATGTGCTTTATCTTTGTTGGTTGACAGGTCATTACAACGATGTCTACGCATCATGTATGTAATATATATCCCATATGTATGTCACAGACACAAATATATTGTATAATCTGGTAGGGTAGAGCACACAAGATCCATGTCCATGTCGTTGTAACACTTTTCTAGTTGTTTTTAAAAATACAAAATAGTTTTAGTTATTTCAAACGGACCGAAATGATACGGACTTTGTTGTATTCCGCTTGTAGGACATAGGTTGTAATTCACTTTTGTATTAACCGGCAAATCACGTGGTATTTCTACTATCACTACCGGCAGTATTGTCTGCTTGAGCTCTGCTTCGCTTCGGAAGAAGAAAACTTCATAATTTGTGTGTTTGCTACGAAATTATTCTCATTTAATCATGGGATTATGGAAAGAAATATATATTTGACCCTGTTGATCATTTAAATGTAAGTTGACACGCTATATTTTTTCAATATATACGAACTTTGAAAATTCCATCGTCAGCATCGGGAAAATCAGCTTAAGCTTATGTCTTAGGCAAAACTGTACAGTATGGAAGTGAGCGGCTAGTCTTCAGGGATTCAATACATTTTGTGAACACCACTCCAAAACACTTGATGACAACTGTCAATGAATTGATTTGCTCACATATTTGTAGACTTAAGTAGTAGTAGCTATATATATATATAAAAGTGTTTTTCAGATGGAATTTAATGTAACAGTTATGAATGAAACAAAGAGTTGTGAACACTGAATGATGCTATCTACATACTACATAGTCATTATCATATCATAGATCAAGATATGGATTACCTTCAAATAAAACATAAATGTTTTTGTGGAAAAAAAAGTGTTTTCCCACCTACCTACCCTATTTTTTTCAGAGCCGAAATGGGAAACAACTATAATTTTATTTGGCCTTAAATAAACACTTGTTTGATAGAGAATTGAGGGTCATTCTAAGGGGGAGGGTGCGGGAGGGGGCAGTGGCCCCCTCCTGCTAGGGGGGTATGGGGGGTCTCCCCCAGAAAAATTTGAGAATGTAGATGCAAAATCCTGCATTCTGAGCATATTTCAAGTAACAATTCATACTTTTGACATTGTCAGAAATGTTCTTTTTTTTAATTATATCATCACAAAAATTAATACTGTATGGCTTCTACACCTCATCCCTACCCAGCCTAAAACATCCTGGTTACACCATACACTCATTATAAAAGACAGTACAAACTAAAATAGCAACAAGTATTATTTATTTTCTTATTCAGTAACAAGTACTGTACATGAATCGTGCACTAACCATGAGAACAGAGATAGCCAGTTCTTGTTAAACACTCGCGTTTTCCATGGCTTTTCTGGTTTCGCCCCCTCCCCCTCTTCATCTATTACCTTTTCTCTCTCAATGTTATCAGCAGGACGCTTTTCTATGAGAGAAAACAGCGTTCATGTCCCTTACCCAGTCGTGCAACTTTTTTGGGAGGCATTCGAGACCAGTGCACTGAAGTAATGCGCGATTGGCTGGTTACAGAAATAAATATCCAATCAGCGCGTCGCTATCGTATTTCGCTATAATTAGAACAGAAAATTTCCCAGTATGACCGCATCTGGAACTCTTCAGGCTTTTCCTGTTTTCTCCAAACAAAAAGCGAGAGGTGTTCCGGACACATATGATGAAAGTTTTATTGACGACACGGAAAAGCATCTTTCGATTTTGGTCAGATTTATTTGTTAACCAGTTTGATATGAGGTTGTGCAACAACTTATGCATATCTACTATTTAGTATGCGTCCCTAGGACGCCCGTGATTAGAATATGTGCGTCCTTTCCGATTTTTATGCGTCACAGACGCAGGACGCGCACGTAGATTTATCACTGCTTAATTAAGTCTCGATCTGTGCATGTCGTCAAGCAAAAATACTATTACCAATATCAAGTTTAGCCTTGTTATATGACGTCATATTTACCATGGCGTAATCACTAACTATGACATCATCAGATGGTATCTGTGATGTCATAAATATGCTGAGGCATCATAAAAAATAACCCAAATACTGTCCAGATCTCCGCTTAGCAACACACAAACTATTCTAAATAGTAACATGACATCCAAGATTTCAAAATTTAATGCCTATAACATCATGTTTCCACCGTGGTAATTCAGATATGTACCAGTGATCATAAGAAACTGTCCGCTGATCTCATTTTATGCTGAAAATGCTGTTTTTGTTGCTATACTTAAGGAAATGACAATAATTGACAATTACAACAACATCATATCAGCCGTACACTCAATTCATTAAAATACATGCTTATTATATTTGTATATATTAACAGAAAATAAAGATTTCAGCAAAAATTTCGAGATTCCCAAAAAGTTATTTTGGGTTTGTAAATATAAAACATAAAATAATCAGGGCTCGAACTTAAAGGTAGCCCGATAGTCTGAGACTAGTAGGTTTTCTACCCGGGCTAGTGGTTTGAAATTCTGGTAGCCCGACTGACTAGTGGAAATCTTGTATAACTTTATTTGATCAAAATGTCGGGCTAGTAAAAATCACAGTGTTATTTATTCGTATGTTCGCTGAAAAACGATCCTCCACTTTCCGTTTTCACTCGACATGTTGCCGTGTGTATATATACATTAGTAAACGTGTGAGAGTTCCGAAAGCATTAAAATCATAATGAAGTCGGAGGATTCCGATGTTGAGCAGATGGTAAGTCTTGGTCATGTTCGCGTTTGTATCGAAAGAATTATTAGCAGCTCATTCAGGTTCGTTTTTGACAGCCCATTTTTTGACACATTGTAAAAGCGTTCGTAGTAACTGAATATGGACCGCTACATTCAACATTTTAGGAAACGGAAAGTGGGTGATCGTAATTCTGATGATAATGAGGATGAAAGCAATAAGAAAGAGAAAAAGATCACAAACGTGAACGAATGTTCAGAGAACAGTGACAACAAGAATGTCCGTGAGTCGAAATAGACACCACAGGACAGTCCATGTATATGGTATGCAAGGCCTATCCAAAGATAAGTGATCGTAAGGGTGCCTTTGTTAAGGGTTGTTTTAACAATGGAGAAAAGACACATTAACTGTTCATGCATTGACAGTTCAATGTCAGACAAATGTGGTCAAAAGTTAATCCTACTGTACAAAAGAGAGTCGGTGCATTATTTAAGTGCATTCTATGTTGCAAAGCTTGGTCGACCATTTTCTGTCGTTTCTCCAAATTCCAAAACTCATTTATTTACTTTATTAATTTAAGTCATGATGTTATTAATATTACAGCTTATATTCTGATTATTATCACAACATATTAGTTAAGTATTTACTGCTGATCTGTTACACATGAGGACACATACAGGGGTCGACATTAACTTTTTTCTGCACTTGTCCCTACAAGTGATAAGATAAATTCACTTGTCCGAATGAAATAATCACTTGTCCTACATGTGTTTCTACTTTCCTTCTGTTATGTGTAAACAGCGAGATGATTTATTATAAAGTAGAGGTAAGCACTGCAAGCCATAATTTCGACTCATAATAATTACTAACAACAATAAAACAGCAAGAAAGTATTATTACAAGTTATTTAAGTTTTACTAAACCATCCTTTTTTTACCTAAAAGCAGATGAATGAAGTACTTTAAAATAATTAACTTTCATGAAGAACTGTTCGACTAAACTATAAACAAACTTGCTACTGTGAAAACATTAAAACATGTCACCGTTTTCTAGGGCACGGCAGTCTGCTTCATCTGTAGCCTCCTTAATTATATCAAAACTGATTCATTTTTATTACGATTCCAGCAGACGGTATCTGTCGTAGTATCAATGCTCTCACATGTACAGCATTCGCATGCGTTCAAACATACTAGTGATACCGATTACATGTTTTCGACAGCCCTCGGAAGTCTACCATCATTTCTATGTAGTTCCAAATGAAGCTTTAATAAGCATGATCAACTCACTTCCGTTCGATGGTTAACACAATTTAAAGGAGTTTTTACTCATTTTACAGTGAGTATTGAATCAGTTTTGACTTCAGAATATAACATAAATAAAACACAAAGACAGATTTGTTACTTGTCCCGTCGGACAAGTACTTTAATGATTTCACTTGTCCGACATCAATTTCGTCTGGTACCGGACAATCGGACAAGCGTTAATGTCGACCCCTGACATACATGTACAATATCATGAGAAACATGATAATAAATATGTCACAATTTAACATAGATATTCATTGTTATATTTCCAATATTTTTCGGGCTAGCAACTTTCAATTTTACTAGCCCGACTGGGCTAGTGAAATTTACATTTGGACTAGTGAAATTTTGAATGGCTAGCCCGACTGACTAGTGGTTTCGAAAATAAAGTTCTAGCCCTGATAATTTTTCATTTAACACTGATTCATTAACACCATGCTTATATACACACTACTCTGAAAATGGGCAGATTTGTGAGTTACCTCCCTTGATCCGTCTAATATGACAAGTTAGGTGTTAAAGAAATTTTAAATTGGTTTGTATGTATTTTTGAACAATAATGAATGAAAATAAAGCTTAATCAAGCATGACTAAGCACATTTTTTAAAAACATTCATTTTTAGCCCACCATCATCAGATGATGGGCTATTCAAATGGCATTGCATCCGGGGGATCCGTGGTCCGTCGTCCATTCATCTTGTTATCGCTATTTCTGAAAAAAGTACAGAGAGGATCTTTCTCAAATTTCATATGCAGGTTTCCCTTGGTCTGTTGTTACGCATATTGCATTTTGGGACCGATCAGAAAACAACATGGCCGACAGGCAACCATCTTAGATTTTGACAATTGAAGTATGAATCTCTATTTCTCAGAAAGTACTGAAGAGTTCTTTCTCAAATTACATATGTAGGTTCCCCTTGGTCTGAAGTTATGCATATTGCATTTTAGGAATGACCGAAAAACAACATGGCCGACAGGCAGCCATCTTGGATTTTGACAATTGAAGTTTGTTATCTCTATTTCTCAGAAAGTACTGAAGAGTTCTTTCTCAAATTTCCTATGTAGCTTCCCCTTGGTCTGTAGTTATGCATATTGCATTTTGGGACTGACCGAAAAACAACATGGTCGAGAGGCATCCATCTTGGATTTTGACAATTGAAGTTTGTTATCGCTATTTTACAGAAGGTACTGAATGGCTCTTTCTCATATTTCATATGTAGGTTCCCCTTGGTTCGTCGTATTGCATTTTGGGACCAATCTGAAAACAACAATAACATGGTCAGCAGACAGCCATTATCGCTAAATCTAAAATTTCATATATAAGTTCCCCTTGTTTGAAAAGTACTGGAGGGATGTTTCCCAATTTACACAGATTAGTAAGAGGAAGGAAAATATAGAGAAGATCAATCTAACATGGAACCTATAAAGATCATTCAATGGTGGGCGCCAAGGTCCCTCTGGGTCAGGATGATCTCGTTCCTGTTTGCTGTACATGTGTGCTCTGACTTTTTCTCTCAAAACGGTTTACTACCAAATTTCGTGTGAAGCATATATCATTAGGGAAGGGCAAACATATTTTATATAAATGAGGTTGATCCGACCCCTAGGGCCCGAGTGGCGGGGCCCCAAATGGGGAAATTTGGTGATTTATTGTTTTAAAACCCTACTTCTGAACCATTAGGTGTATTACATCCTTTGCTGTGAAACATCATTGGGGGAAGCTTAAGGCAATCTTATTTTATATAAATGAGGCTGGTGTGTCCCCTAAGGATATAGGCCATGGCCCGGGCAGGATCCAAAAAGGGGAACTTTGCTATAATTTTGCTTTAAAACCCTACTCCTCCTTAATCCTTGGTTGGATTACATCCAAATCTGGTATGAAACCTCATTGGGGTAGGACAATCATATTTTATATAAATGAGGCTGGTCTGACCCCTGGGGCCTGAGGGGCTGGGCCCCAAAATGGGGAATATGATGAATTCTTGCTTAAAACTCTACTCCATCTTAAAAACCCTTGGGTGGATTACAACCAAATTTGATGTGAAACATCATTGGGGGAGAGCCTAGGGCCAGAGGGGCCCAAAAAGGGGAATTTTGATGAAATTGTGCTTTAAAATTCTACTCCTCCTTAACCCTTGGGTGGATTAAATATTTCTCCAAATTTGGTGTGAAACATCATCAGGGAAGGGCAATCATATTTTATGTAAAGGAAGTTGATATGACCCCTAGAGGACCGAGTGGTGGGCCCCAAAGGTGGAAATTTGGTGAATTGTTGCTTCAAAACGTCAACCCTACTCCTTTTTATACACCCGACGAAAGGCAGGTAGGTGGGTGGGCACATATGGTGTCCAGGCCAGAACTCCAATACAACTCGACCCAGGCTCTCCATACTTGACACAAATATACCTCTTGGTGAGGCGGACTGTCACATACCAAAATCATGCCCTTTACCCCCATATTTGTGGAGTTATTCCCCTTTGATGATTTTACTTGTCCGGATCATAACTCCAGTACTACTCGACCCAGGCTCCCCATACTTGACACAAATATACATAATGATGAGCTGGAGTGTCGCATTCCAAAATCATGCCCCTTACCCCCTTATTTGCGGAGTTATTCCCCTTTGATGAATTTACTTCAGGCACATATGGAGTCCGGACCATATCTCCAGTACTACTCGAACCGGGCTCTCCATACTTGACACAAATATACATCTTGATGAGCCGGAGTGTCGCATACCAAAATCATGCCCCTTACCCCCGTATTTGTGGAGTTATTCCCCTTTGATGATTTTACTTGTCCGGAACATAACTCCAATACTACTCAACCCAGGCTCTCCATACTTGACACAAATATATACATCTTGATGAGCCGGAGTGTCGCATACCAAAATCATTCCCCTTACCCCCGTATTTGCGGAGTTATTCCCCTTTGATGATTTTACTTGTCCGGACCATAACTCCAATACTACTCAACCCAGGCTCTCCATACTTGACACAAATATACATCTAGATGAGCCGGAGTGTCACATACCAAAATTATGCCCCTTACCCCTTATTAGCGGAGTTATTGCCCTTGGATGATTTTACTTCGGGCACATATGGTGTTGAGCTCTCTATACTTAACACAAATATACATCTAGATGAGCCGGAGTGTCACCAGTGATTTTTCAGCCTGTTTTGGGAAAAATAATTTTCCTGGAAATTGGGAAAATCTAACGCGGAAAATTATATTTTTGGGAAAAATTGTAAATTTGAATTACAAATAGATTATTATATACATTAAAACAATAAAAGAACAATTAAAATTTTAATGGAGATCACTTTGGTTTTATTTTTTCTATTTTGTTGTGCCAGTGTTCACAAGGGTATTTGCTTGTCTTTTTTGTTTTTGAACAAGAGGATCAGAGATCCGAGGTCCTCTGCGGATAAGTGTTCTGGTCCCTCAAAATTAATTCTCATCAAAAGGCGTCAACCTGATTTTGGTTTTCCTTTAAGTAGACCCATGTTGACTTGACAGTCGGTGTCCAGCTCGGCGACTGAAGGTGGCGAAGATACCGACATAGCAGGCTTTGTCTCAACAATCGAAAGTGGAATGGATGGCATGTACTATGGGTTCTGATAATGCCGTCTGTGTTGGTGTTTTGGGTTTAGATAGTTCAGTCAGGGTTTTGGAGCCCTTGCTGTCAGATAATCGTATTTTCTTTGCTTAGTACTTGCCATTATGTGAGGCCGCCATTTTACGGCGATTCGTGATCACCCAAGCGTTTGCATATTACTTGTATACTAATGGCAAAAACAGCGACCGGGTCAAAATATCCGGAATTGAAATCGGTAATTATTTGGGAATTTCAGCTGGACAATTGGGATTTTTTTTAATGAAATCTCATTGGGAATGGGATCGGTACCCGACTCTATTTATATAGGCTGAAAAATCACTGGTCACATACCAAAATTATGCCCCTTACCCCTTATTAGCGGAGTTATTGCCCTTTGATGATTTTACTTATCCGGACGATAACTTCAATACTACCCAACCCAGGCTCTGTATATTCTATATATAAACATGTGAACTCATTTTTGTGTTGTTGTGTCTAAACCAAGGTTTCCCATATTTGCAACATATACATCTCATCATTTAAAGTTGCCCTTTGAGGCCGCGGTGCCCGAGTGGTTAACACTAGCCCTCCACCTCTGGGTTGCGAGTTCGAAACCTACGTGGGGCAGTTGCCAGGTACTGACCGTAGGCCGGTGGTTTTTCTCCGGGTACTCCGGCTTTCCTCCACCCCCAAAACCTGGCACGTCCTTAAATTACCCTGGCTGTTAATAGGACGTTAAACAAAAACAAACAATTGCCCTTCGGTTTCAACTACACAACATTATGTGTATCAATATCTCCTTCCAACTTTCCAGCAATGATACTTCATTTTAAAGCATTACAACCTGTGAAACTACCCCCTTCCAAGTGTCAAATATTGCGGGGGGCGTATGTTGTGGCCCTCCAATGGGCCCTTGTTAAACCCTTAGCTGGATTACATCCAAAGGTTTGAAACATAATTAGGGGAGGGTAATCATATTTTATATGAATGAGGCTAGTGTATGTGACCCCTGGGGAAAAGGGGAACTTAGCCAAAATTATAAATGAGGCTTGTTAGGCCCCTTGGGAAAGAGGAATCGGGTCCCAATAGGGGAACTTAGCCAAAATTTTGCGTAAAAATGCTTCTCCTCCTTAATGCCTTAATTGCATTTATTACGACCAGATTTAGTAAGAAACATCATTGGGGAAGGGCAGTCCTAATTGATATAAATGAGGCTTGTCTCCCACCCATGGGAAATTTTGCTTTTAAGATGCCAATCCTCGATCACGCGTTCCTTTAAAAAAAAACTTAAAAAAAAAAACCAAAAGAGATAAAAACCAAATTTGACATGAAACATAACTGGCTGCATATATAGACAATTGTTTGGCAGAAGAAAGTTAAGGCCCATGGGCCTCTTGTATATAAATGGAGCTGGTATGACCCAAGGGGCCCAGTGGCAGGGCCCTAAAAAGGGAAATTTGGTGAATTATTGTTTAAATGCCCTACTCCTCCTTAACCCTAGGGTGGATTACATCCAAATTTGTTGTTAATAAATGAGGCTAGTGTGACCCATGGCACCCGAGTGGTATAGGCCTCAAAATTTTGCTTTAAAATGCTACTCCTCTTGAACTTTTCAGTGGATTACAAACAAATTTGGTGTGAGACATCATAAGGGGACAGCAATTATAGCTTATATAAATGAGGCTTGTGGGACCCCTGGGGACAGAGGAGCGAGGCCCCAAATGGGTAACTTAGCCAACATTTTGCTTTAAAATATTACTCCTTCATGCCTTAATTGATTACAAAATTTGGATTGAAACATCATAATTATAATCATTTATATATATATCATTGTGAACGGCAATTCTAATTGATTTAAATGAGGCTGGTTTGAACCATGTGGATGGACAGAGGGACATGCCCCAAAAATGGGAACTTAAATCACTGAAATTTTGCTTTAAGATGTTGCTCCTCCTTTTTAAAGCCAAAATGGATAAAAACCAATTTGATCTCAAACATAACTGGCTGCGTATATATAATTTATGGTAATGATGCTGGATTGAGGGGTGTGTCCCTGCTGTGTTTGTCTCAGATGACCGTTAAGGCCCATGGGCCTCTTGTTAGCTCACCTGGTCCAAAGGACCAAGGTGAGCTTATATACAATTTTGTATTATGCCATACTGTGGCGTCCGTCTGATGTCCGTCTGTCAACAATCAACTTCTTCATATCTGCTCATCGGAATTGAACAAAATTTGTCTGGTAGCATCATTGTGGGGCGGGGATTAGAAATTGTACAAATGGTGACGCTGACCCCCCTGGGGGCGGAGCGATAAAGGGTCAATTTGGCTTAATTCATATAAACGACTTCTTCTCTGGAACTAAGCAGTGGATATCAGTATCACTCATATTTGACTGGTGGCATCCATATAATTATTGGGTAGGGATACAAAATTGTACAAATGGTGGGGCTTACCCCCTGGGGCCTGAGGGACAGGGCCAAAAGGGGTCAATCGATATCTGACTAAATTGACGTAAACAACTTCTTCTCTGGAACTGAGCAATTGATATCGGTCAAATTTGTTTGGTAGCTCGTTATGAGATAGGGATTAAAAAACGTTCAAATGATGGAGCTGACCCCCCTGGGGCCTGAGGTGTGGGGCCAAAAGGGGTCAGTAAGCCAAATTGATGTAAACAACTTCTATGGAACTAAGCAATCAATGTCACTCCTATTTGACTGGTAGCATCGTATGGGGTAGGGATTCAAAATTGTACAAATGGTGGGTTGACCTTTTTGGGGGCCTTGAGGGGCAGGGCCAAAAGGGGTCCATTTGGCAATATTGATATTAATGAATTCTTCTCACTCAGGAGGGTACGCTTCAGTTGCCAATCTCCACACATAAACCCGGTTATTAATCCAATTACCACCTGGGATTCATCACTGAATATAACATTTTTCCATTCTTCATTTACAGTCCATCGACGTTTTTCTAAACACCAGTTCAGTCGCTCGAACTCCCTTCTGTTTACCTCTTTTATGACCATGCATATCGCACAACGCGACAGGAAATCTTATTTTTATGAAGAGCATGTTGAACAGTTCACTTACTCATATTTCTGGAGTATTTCCAATGTTATATTGATGGGTAATATCTTTTGAAATTTTTAACGGCTATTTTTTTACGCCCACAGAAGTCGTAATTCGACACGCATTGAAAGTTTTTTTTTTTTTGTCTTCCTGATCGACAATCGTTTTCAGTGCTTCCCTTGCATTAAAATTCTTTAAAATTGATCTGCATGTAGACTCGGGTATATCTAACAATCTGGCAATTTCACTTACTTGATGTCCTTCCCGTTTTAAATCCACAATGACTTGTTTTTTGTCAGGAGACAACTCAGCTGACTTATTTTGTCATTTTCGGAGGCCTAGGGCAGGTTATCAATTAGTCATGGATGTGCCTGGTCAAAACTTTCGTCCTTCTTTAGTGTACCACTTGATTTCAAGCTCACTGCAGATATTTGCACATGACTTACAGAGTAATTAATTACTTTTATCAACAGAGATGATGATGAGCTTGCAGTGTCTGATGCAGGAAGGTGGATCGATGGGCTTGTTCAGTTGTTACCTAAGTTTGTTTACCGACATTGAGTATCTATATTATCACTACAGGTACAAAGATGGTACGTTTTGAAAAAAAGGGACCTGGGATCTTTCCTCACACCTTTGGGACTTTGTTTGTTATATATTTGAAACTGGTCAGATCCCCACCCTTTAACTATATGAGCACAATCCTGATGTAAATATATAGGTCCAGGGGTCTTTCCCCACCCCAAGGGACTAATTACCTGGTAGTTTCTTTTAACACCTTCATGTTGAGTCTGGATTGTGTTTCTGTGTTAAATCTTTGAAGCATTTTAGATCCCCACATTCAACCAGTAACCATACATAGAATTGTTAGACAGATATCAACAAATAAAGCTATTAAATAGAACATGAATAGTGTTTTGATGTTTGGTTAAATCAACCAGGTGAGCAATACAGGCCCTCTGGGCCTCTTGTTACTACAGAAGATCAACAACACACAGCTGGTGAGGTTACACATTGGTGATATTCTTAATTCCTGGATATACCTGAAAATATGCAGGGTGATTGAAGTAAGGAAACTATGCATAATTAGAGTACGTATAGGGTCAATCACAACAGGCAAAGGAGACCTCGATGGGTCATCTAATCATACACTAACATATATTAACATGGAATCTGGAAAAAGTAATTTTGCCATTATTTGTTGCTGACCATGTGAGTGATTCAGGCCCTCTGAGCCTCTTGTTGATATAAAAGTCTCACTCTTTGTCATATGCCTTACCGAGTTTCCATCTTACGAACAGGGTATGGAAAAAAAAAATGTATAGATGAAGGAGATATGCTTCGATGAAAAGCGATAGAACACATTGTCGATATGCTATTTAATTAAATATATGTTTCAGATGAAATTGAAAGATTAACATGTATTTAATGAAAAGCATTAATAGGGGTTTCAAAATTTAGTAAATATTCAAAACTCATCTTCTTCAGGAATGAAAGGTTTTGTTCTATATCTGAAAGGGAACCAATTTTATTCAAATGATGTGTCCCATCTCCCAAGGTGTCTCAGTTTAGGCCCTAAAAGGGGAAACATAGCAAATTCTTTGAAATCCTTCAGTAGAAATATAGGGTAATTTGCTATTTATTACCATTGCAATATCCAGGTGAGTGATAGTATACAGGCCATCTGGGACTCTAGTTAGCAAAAATTGTCTTCAATACCATTCGAAAGAATATTTGGAGTTTGGAGTTCTTTGGGTCAAAACTCCAAATGGCAATTTAATGAACCAATTGGGGCAATTTTATAAGTACATAATTCAACGTATCGTTCAACGATTCTTTTTTTACCATAATTTATGCTAATAAAGAAGATTACATAAGCGTGAACTTTCAAAGTCTCCTGTTAAAAAGTAAAGAAATAAAGGTTTATTTTTTGGTTTCAGGTGAGAGATAAAACCTGCTCACCTCATAACAGGACACAGAGAAAAGCCAAAGTGTGATGTCTGTGGAAAGGCCTTTTAGTCAGACATGTCGACTACAGAGTCATCTCCGAACTCGTTCAGGAGTGAAGCCCTATCAATGTGATATCTGTGGCAAGGGGTTCAGTCATTCAGAAAGCCTACAGATACACATCAGAATACATACTGGAGAGAAGCCTTACAAATGTGATATCTGTCATAAGGCGTTCAGTCCTGCAGCTAGTCTACAGAGACACATCAGAACACATACTGGAGTGAAGCCCTATCAATGTGATATCTGTGGCAAGGGGTTCAGTCATTCAGAAAGCCTACAGACACACCTCAGAATACATACTGGAGAGAAGCCTTACAAATGTGATATCTGTCATAAGGCATTCAGTCCTGCAGCTAGTCTACAGAGACACATCAGAACACATACTGGAGAGAAGCCATACAAATGTGATATCTGTTGTAAGGCGTTCAGTCATTCAGAAAGCCTACAGACACACCTCAGAACACATACTGGAGAGAAGCCTTACAAATGTGATATCTGTTGTAAGGCGTTCAGTCATTCAGGAAGCCTACAGACACACCTCAGGACACATACTGGAGAGAAGTCATACAAATGTGATATCTGTTGTAAGGCATTCAGTCGTTCAGGAAGCCTACGGTCACACCTAAGGACACATACTGGAGAGAAGCCATACAAATGTGATATTTGTTATAAGGCGTTCAGTCATTCAGGAAGCCTACAGACACACCTCAGGACACATACTGGAGAGAAGCCATACAAATGTGATATCTGTTGTAAGGCATTTCAGTTGTTCAGGAAGCCTACGGTCACACCTAAGGACACATACTGGAGAGAAGCCATACAAATGTGATATCTGTCATAAGGCGTTCAGTCAAGCACTTAATCTACAGACACACCTCAGGACACATACTGGAGAGAAGCCATACAAATGTGATATCTGTCGTAAGGCGTTCAGTCAAGCAGGAAGCCTACAGACACACCTCAGGACACATACTGGAGAGAAGCCATACAAATGTGATATCTGTTGTAAGGCATTCAGTCGTTCAGAAAGCCTACAGACACACCTCAGGACACATACTGGAGAGAAGCCATACAAATGTAATATCTGTTGTAAGGCATTCAGTCGTTCACTTAAGCCTACAGACACACCTCAGGACACATACTGGAGAGAAGCCATACAAATGTGATATCTGTTGTAAGGCATTCAGTCGTTCAGGAAGCCTACCGTCACACCTAAGGACACATACTGGAGAGAAGCCATTACAAATGTGATATGTGTTATAAGGCGTTCAGTCAAGCAGATAATCTACAGACACACCTCAGGACACATACTGGAGAGAAGCCATACAAATGTGATATCTGTTGTAAGGCGTTCAGTCAAGCAGGAAGCTTACGGAGACACATCAGGACACATACTGGAGAGAAGCCATACAAATGTGATATATGTTGTAAGGCGTTCAGACAAGCAAATTAGTCTACAGACACACCTCAGGACACATACTTGAGAGAAGCCATACAAATGTGATATCTGTAGGAAGACGTCCATTCAAGTAGGGAACCTACGGTCACACCTCGGGACACATACTGGAGAGTAGTCAAACAAATGTAGTGTCAGTAGCAAGGAATTTTTTTTGGCATGTTTCCTAAAGAAAAACCTCAGGAGACATACTGGAGAGAATTAAACCAAACATAATAACATATTTCTGTGGTAGGATATTTAGTTAGAAAAATTACATATAGGGGACACCTCAGATATACAGGGAAACTAGGTCTGTTTTAAAGATTGGTCTGAGAAACTCTGTGCCCATTGGGATGGCTAAATAAAAAAAAATTCCGTAATCTGTTTTCTTGAATTAATTTAATTTGGTAAGTATCAGACTTTTGTGAACGAGACGTAATTTGGTTTAAATTGGTGTCGTCTGCCTTGGGTCTGAGGGTAGGACAAAATAATGGACATTTCAGCCCACCATCATTAGATGGTGGACTTTCAAATCGCCCTGTGTCCGTGGTCCGTCAACCGTCCGTCCGTCGCTCCGTCTGTTCGTACGTCAACATTTACATTTTCTGGAGGTTTCCCGTCAAAGTACTGAATGAATTTCAATGAAAGTTCATACAGGTGTTCCTTGCAACACGTTCTTGGGACGAGTCGATTTCAAAGTCGTGGTTTGTGAATCTAGGTCACTGTTACTATTTTTAGAAAGATTTTATAACTTTCATTTTCCGGAGGCCTAGGTTTCCCGTCAAAGTACAGAATGGATTTCGATGAAACTTCATTCAATTGTTCCTTGCAAGAAGTTCTGGAAAGGAGTCGAATTTCAAGGTCGTGGTTTACGAATCTAGGTCACTGTTACTGTTTTTAGAAAGATTTTATAACTTTTATTGTCCGGATGTTTCCTGTCAAAGTACTGAATGGATTTGGATGAAACTTCATACAGTTGTTCCTTGCAACAAGTTCTGGAGACAAGTCAAATTTCAAAGTCGTGGTTAGCGAATCATTCTTGAAATTTACGACACCCCACGGCCCACACACAGCCATTTGGATATCACTCGGTAAATAAAGGTAACCACACTATCCAATAACAATTGATTTTATTCCATTTCAGCTTGCACAAACAATAATTTCATTGCACATCTGCCTGTATACTCTTATACCTGCATGTTATAATCACGTTCTAACCTTTCGCCACTAATGTTCCTTTTTCACAAACAATTGTCCATGCTTATAGTTAATTATTTCCTTCAAATAAACTGTGCATCGATTTTCATGGCGGGCGTATTATGTACCGTTCGCGGTACCCTTTTTTTCAATGTGCACTTGGTTACATTATTCGACAGGCAGCCATCTTGGATTTTGACAATTGAACTTTGTTATCGCTATTTCTGAGAAAGTACAGAAGTGATCTTTCTCAAATTTCATATGTAGGTTACCCTTGGTTCCTAGTTATGCATATTGCATTTTGGGACCGATCGAATAACAACATGGCCGACAGGCAGCCATCTTGGATTTTGACAATTGAAGTTTGTTATCGCTATTTCTGAGAAAGTACTGAAGGGATCTTTCTGAAATTTCATATGTAGTTTGCCATTGGTCCCTAGTTATGCATATTGCATTTTCGGACCGATCAGAAAACAACATGGCCGACAGGCAGCCATCTTGGATTTTGACAACTGAACTTTGTTATCGCTATTTCTGAGAAAGTGCTGAAGGGATCTTTCTCAAATTTCATATGTACCTTGCCCTTGGTCCCTAGTTATGCATATTGCATTTTGGGACAGATTGGAAAACAACATGGCTGACAGGCAGCCATCTTGGATTTTGACAATTGAAGTTTGTTATCGCTATTTCTGAGAAAGTACTGAAGGGATCTTTCTCACATTTCATATGTAGGTTACCCTTGGTATGTAGTTTTGCATATTGCATTCTGGGACCGATCTGAAAGCAATATGGAAGATTTTGACAATTGAAGTTTGTTATCGCCATTTCGCAGTAAGAACTGAAGGGATCTTTCTCAAATTTGATATATAGGTTGTCCTTGGTCCCTAGTTATGCATATTCCATTTTGGGACCAGTTGGATAACAGCATGGCCAACAGACAGCCATCTTGGATTTTGACAACTGAACTTTGTTATCGCTATTTTGCAGAAGGTGCTGAAGGGATCTTTCTCAAATTTCATATGTAGGTTACCCTTGGTATGTAGTTTTGCATATTGCATTCTGGGACCGATCTGAAAGCAATATGGAAGATTTTGACAATTGAAGTTTGTTATCGCCATTTCGCAGTAAGAACTGAAGGGATCTTTCTCAAATTTGATATATAGGTTGTCCTTGGTCCCTAGTTATGCATATTGTATTTTGGGACCAGTTGGATAACAGCATGGCCAACAGACAGCCATCTTGGATTTTGACAATTGAACTTTGTTATCGCTATTTTACAGAAGGTGCTGAAGGGATCTTTCTCAAATTTCATATGTAGGTTCCTGTTGGTCCATCGTATTGCATTTTTGGACCAATCTGAAAACGTTGTCGACAGACAGCCATTATCGGATTCGCTAAATCTCAAATTTCATATATAAGTTCCCCTTGATTGAAAAGTACTGGAGGGATGTTTTTAAATTAAAGTAAGACGAAGGGAAAAATAGAGAAAAGATCAATCTGACATGGAACCTATAAAGATCATTCAATGGTGGGCGCCAAGATCCCTCTGGGATCTCTTGTTATAGTGTAGGGTTGTGTTGCGTTTCGCTGACATAATGATAGTTGGTCTCGCATGCATGCGCGCTTTTATAGAAACAGATTCCCATTCTCGTATCAAAGCAGACTTAGATATACAAATGTACATGTTTTGTATAATTCATTTTGGAACCAATCAGAAAACAACATGGCTGACAGGTGACCTCCTTCGATTTTGACTATTGCAGGTTGCTCCTGTTTTGTTTTACTTTATCAGGTAAGTAAATGTTTTGAGTGAAGAGTGAAGGAAGGATAAGGAAGAGAAAAGATCAGTCTTTCATTTGACTGAAATAGATCATTTAATGGTCATCTTCGCTAGCCAAGGCTTCTGATTACGTTACACTCCACGAACCCTTGGCAGATATAGGCGTCAGTTCTGGCCCTCTACCGGTGATTCGAAATAACCACCCTTCACGCATGAAATTTTCGACCAATCAAAACAAGCGTTACCGATTTACTTCATCGGTGATGTTTACAAACACACATCGAGGTTTGGTGTCATTTCGATGAGATATGTGATCAATGACTTATATGAATTGATCAAACACTGCGAATGTTCCCCAAAAGATTGTGATTTTTGTATTTATGTAAAATGCCATGACATAGTCGGCAATGTAGCTCTGTACTGGGTGCCGCATTTTTTGTTTACTGCGAAACCAAGCCAGAATGTAAAACGCGATTTGATTGGGTGCCCTGGGATTCCAGGGCGCGACGGTTTGAACACGACTATATCCGCCAAGGGTTCGTGGAGTGTAACGTAATCAGAAGCCTTGGCTAGCGAAGATGTTAATGGTGGGCGCCAATATCCCTTAGGGGATCTCTTTGTTGCTTATATTGTGCCCACAGTCATCGTTTGGAAGGCTCATTCGCTCCTGGCAAGTGATCTTTGTTATCTTTGATTATTGAAGAAGAGCTGCGTGGGATATCAATTGACCAGAGATTGTGATGGTAAATGGGTCAAAGTTCAAGGCCATTCGGTTCCCAAATTCAAGGACAAATTTGATCTCTGACAAAGGCACTGGATTTGATCAAACATATCAAACTTTACATATAATATTATTATTATTGGATGTGTAGCACACACGATGCTGACCTGTCACTATTCTAGTTTTCTAATATTCTTAATTTTTTGTTTTTGTTTTTTTTGTTTTACATCTTTTAGTTTTTCATACACACTGAATCACACCCTATATATTTTTCAATTTCAACATCTTAACATCTTTCCCTTTACAGGGGTAGTCTGACACAATAGATTGAGATATGATATTTAAATCTTGTTTAGCTAATAAACAATTTTATTGTGAATATGCAATAATTACAGCTTTTACACAAATGTAATAAATCAGCTAAGCAATTCATAAATGTCACATTGTTTCAAGACCATTATAGCGTGCCAATTACTATTAACATTGTTTAATATGTCTAGAAGAATAAAGGTGGTCTAGAAGCTCATAGCTGATACAGACCAAAGATTAGGTAAATCAGGTAAATAGTTTTTAGGCGCTGTGAAACAACCACCACCTAAGGTGGCTGTTTCACAGCGCCTAAAAACTCATCGCCACATTTCGCTCGAACAAATTCGTTCGGAACTTTTAAGGAAATCAAAATGTCGTTTATTTCTATGATAAATCCAGATGAGTTCAGGATGGGATCGGAAATAATTCCCCCAAAACGCTAGACAATGATATCTCCTTCCGCGAAGTATATCTTTATGATTAAGTATGTATGTATATATGTTTGAAGTCATTTCTGTGCAAATTATAACTCTTGGTCCTGGTTTGTGCAGAGACTTGTATATCAGGTATATAGTCTCTGGTTTATTTGTGCTAGGAGAGGTAACTCGTATACACTCTAGTTGATGCAACATCGGAAAGGCACCGGGAGCTCTTAAGTTGATCAAAATTGCCTTCGCCCGTAGACTACTGTTTTTAGTATCAAAGTTTCCAATTTGAAATCAATAAGTGAAATCGATTGGTTTTACATTTGATACTTAAAATGAAAGTAGAATTATTCTGATTGGTTCTTCATTTCCAATAGGCCACAGAAAAATCGTTGAGCTGGTTGAAATGATCAAGGGAGGAAACCTAACGTAAGCTTGTTTCAACAACAGATATTCTAATAACAATAAAGTGGTCGTATGCTTTAAATCAGGGCGATAGTGAAATGCTTCACATGAACGTGAACGATTTAACAAGTCACCGGAACAGATCAGGAAGGCCCATTGACCAGGAACAATTTAAATTTCCGAAACGAATTTCTTCTAGAGAAAAATTGTTAAATATCTAATCATGGTAGAGATCCTTTCAAAAAATAAAGAAAATTCCTTAAAATGACATATAGGATATTTGTATTAATATACTACTTGTTTTTTCTCCTGTGTTTCATTCCCTTATACACAGCTCTATGAGGGGCTTGCCACTTTGATTATGCACGATTCATAGCTTACTTACGTGTAATAGCCTTTAATTCATAGATGAGAAATGTTCAGTTTACTAGCTCACCTGGTTCGAAGGACTTGTGCCATACCGTTGAGTCCGTCCGTCTGTCAACAATTGACTTCTTCATAACAGCTGGCTGGAATTAAACAAAATTTGACTGGAAGCATCTCTAGGTGGTTGACATTTCAAAATTGTACAAATGGTTTGGTTGACTCCCCAGGGGCCTAAGAGGCTTGACCAAAAGGGTTATATTGAAATGAACGGCTTCTTCTAAGCAATAAATAGTGCTCATAATTGACTGGTTGCATCCCTTTGGGGCAGGAATTCAATATTATCCAAAATGGCGGAGCTGACCTCACGGGGGCCTGAGGGGTGAGGCCCAAGATGTTGATTTGGCTAAATTGATAAAAACGACTTCTTCTCTGTAACTAAGCAATTGATATCTCTCATATTTGTCTGTAAATATTGGTATCTATCATATTTGTCTGAAAGCATGTATGTATTAGCTCACCTGCCTGAAGGGCAAGTGTGCTTATGCCGCTGTGCGGCGTCCGACCGTCCGTCCGGCTTCAACTTTAACATCTAAACAACTTCTTCACTTTAATAACCAAGAGTCCCAGGGAGTTGATATCGGGTCTGTGGCATGCTGGGGTTAAGGGTTTCCAAGTTTGTCCAAATGAATGGCATTGATCCTCATTCAAGGTCACAGGGCTCAAATAGGCTGAAATATTTCAATGACTTATTTTCAGAGACCTTCTGTCAGGCTTGTAGCGTTCTTCGATGAAGGCTGAAAGTTTGTTCAAATTAATGACCTCGATCGTAATTGTAAGTTTGAAAGAGTTAAATCGGCCTTTTATTTAAAAGACATCTTTTCAAATAACTGCGAGGCCCTGAGATATTATTGATACACATGTTCTTAATTATGTTTAGGTATGAAAAGGACCACTGAAGTGGATAGCAGGTGAGCGATTCGGGCCAATTAGGCCATTGTAATGCTATGAGATGGGGAATCAATATTGTACAATGACTTTCTTAGTTTCAAAGATAATATTTAGCTCCATAAGTATTAGTGATGTTCTTAAGTGTTTGAAAGTATTAATTACATGGTAGTGTTCTTTATATCAAGTGATTTTTATTATACGCCCGTCTAGGACGAGTCGTATTATGGTATTATGCCCTGCGCATTTTATATGTGACATCTGTGGTAAGGGGTTTAGTCCGACATATAACCTACGGACACACATCTGGAGACATACTGGAGAGAGGCCATAAAATGTGATGGCAGTAATAATGATATTTTTGTAACATATATTTTTTTATTCATTATGCAATGATACATGTACATGATAAACAGAGCACTTTGTAACATTTTCACAACATCAATGTTCCTGCACACATCTACATAACACTCGTACATCTGCTCAAACATTGGTACACCATACGCACACAAAGAAGAAATTCTGTATAATGATTATTACACAACTACATAACACCACTGTACACCTGCTCAAACATATTGGTACATACGCGCACACATACAGGAAATTCTGTATAATGGTTATCACACACACACTCCAATTATGCAGTGATTATTACCGGTATATATGGTATAACAATACTTCAGACATGCAAAGAGATCATTGTACGCAAAACACCATTATATACATAATGATTACACACCAAACCATAGAACATACATATTCTTGTATACCAATAGAACATACATATTCTTGTATACCAATAGAACATACATATTCTTGTATACCAATAGAACATACATATTCTTGTATACCAATAGATCATACATATTCTCCCACACTAATAGAACATACATACATTTCGACTTTTTCTTCAAAACCGCTGAAGGTCAACCAAAACTGTTAATTATATGCGCAAAAAATGTTATAAACCGCAAATGATTGAATTGTGTTTCATATAGATTGTTTTGCTTTGAATGGAGCTCTGTTGAGTATTTTGAATTGTTAAATGGAAGTTGTGTTGAATTGGATGTTGTGTTAAACGGAATTCTTTTTAATTGCACATGGTGTTGAACAGATATGTGTTGATATAATGAATTGAATTATGTTGAATTAAAAACGTGTTTTATTGCATCTTGTATTGAATGAATCTGTGTTAAATGGTAAAGTTATTGAATGGAAGTATATTTGGATAGTGTATTGAATTTTATAGTTATTTATATAATAGCGTTAGTTTAATTGTAATTCTTCATGTATATCACATGAAAAGAAATTGCTTTGAACTGTACAAAATGTATAATCATTCAATGCGAGGATCTATATCAAGCTACGTATGGAATGGAATTAAGTTGAACTGTACATGTACAACTGTGCATGTTGCTGAACCAGTGAGGTCTTCGATGTTTTCGATGTCTTTTGTTTGAAATGAATAACTTTGAACACGTGACAAACTAGGGGCATATATGTTATATAGCTGATACTTCCTCCTACATCATCCTATAGCAAAATTTAGTCATGGATGCTAGACATTTGATGATTAAAACGTAATGAACTAAAGATCTTTCATTGAGGTAATTAGGTAGGCGAACATAAAGCTGAGTAGTTAGGTAGACCAACATAAAGCTGAGTAATTAGGTAGACCAACATCAGGCTGAGTAATTAGGTAGACCAACATCAGGCTGAGTAATTAGGTAGGCGAACATAAGACTGAGTAATTAGGTAGACCAACATCAGGCTGAGTAATTAGGTAGACCAACATAAAGCTGAGTAATTAGGTAGACCAACATAAGGCTGAGTAATTAGGTAGACCAACATAAGACTGAGTAATTAGGTAGACCAACATCAGGCTGAGTAATTAGGTAGACCAACATCAGGCTGAGTAATTAGGTAGGCCAACATCAGGCTGAGTAATTAGGTAGACCAACATACGGCTGAGTAATTAGGTAGACCAACATAAAGCTGAGTAATTAGGTAGACCAACATAAGGCTGAGTAATTAGGTAGACCAACATAAAGCTGAGTAATTAGGTAGACCAACATAAAGCTGAGTAATTAGGTAGACCAACATAAAGCTGAGTAATTAGGTAGACCAACATAAAGCTGAGTAATTAGGTAGACCAACATAAAGCTGAGTAATTAGGTAGACCAACATAAAGCTGAGTAATTAGGTAGACCAACATAAGGCTGAGTAATTAGGTAGACCAACATAAAGCTGAGTAATTAGGTAGACCAACATAAAGCTGAGTAATTAGGTAGACCAACATAAAGCTGAGTAATTAGGTAGACCAACATAGAGCTGAGTAATTAGGTAGACCAACATAGAGCTGAGTAATTAGGTAGACCAACATAAAGCTGAGTAATTAGGTAGACCAACATAAAGCTGAGTAATTAGGTAGACCAACATAAGGCTGAGTAATTAGGTAGACCAACATAAAGCTGAGTAATTAGGTAGACCAACATAAAGCTGAGTAATTAGGTAGACCAACATAAAGCTGAGTAATTAGGTAGACCAACATAAAGCTGAGTAATTAGGTAGACCAACATAAAGCTGAGTAATTAGGTAGACCAACATAAGGCTGAGTAATTAGGTAGACCAACATAAAGCTGAGTAATTAGGTAGACCAACATAAAGCTGAGTAATTAGGTAGACCAACATAAGGCTGAGTAATTAGGTAGACCAACATAAAGCTGAGTAATTAGGTAGACCAACATAAAGCTGAGTAATTAGGTAGACCAACATAAAGCTGAGTAATTAGGTAGACCAACATAAGGCTGAGTAATTAGGTAGACCAACATAAAGCTGAGTAATTAGGTAGACCAACATAAAGCTGAGTAATTAGGTAGACCAACATAAGGCTGAGTAATTAGGTAGACCAACATAAGGCTGAGTAATTAGGTAGACCAACATAAGGCTGAGTAATTAGGTAGACCAACATAAGGCTGAGTAATTAGGTAGACCAACATAAGGCTGAGTAATTAGGTAGACCAACATAAGGCTGAGTAATTAGGTAGGTCAACAGAAGGCTGAGTAATTAGGTAGACCAACATAAAGCTGAGTAATTAGGTAGACCAACATAAAGCTGAGTAATTAGGAAGATCAACATAAAGCTGAGAAGTTAGGTAGGTCAACAGAAGGCTGAGTAATTAGGTAGGTCAACATAAAGCTGAGAAGTTAGGTAGGTCAACAAAATGCTGAGCAACTAGATACAGATATGTCAGAGTATCCGACTAAAGGCTGGGTATCCCTAGTTACAGATAACCATGTACGTCAGAGTATCCGACTAAGGGCTGGGTATCCCAAGTTACAGATTACCATGTACGTCATAGTATCAGACTAAGGGCTGGGTATCCCTAGCTACAGATAACCATGTACGTCAGAGTATCCGACTAAGGACTGGGTATCCCTAACTACAGATAACCATGTACGTCATAGTATCAGACTAAGGGCTGGGTATCCCTAGCTACAGATAACCATGTACGTCAGAGTATCCGACTAAGGACTGGGTATCCCTAACTACAGATAACCATGTACGTCAAAGTGTCCGACTAAGGACTGGGTATCCCTAACTACAGATAACCATGTACGTCAGTGTATCTGACTAAGGGCTGGGTATCCCTAGTTACAGATAACCATGTACGTCAGAGTATCCGACTAAGGACTGGGTATCCCTAACTACAGATTACCATGTACGTCAGAGTATCCGACTAAGGGCTGGGTATCCCTAGTTACAGATAACCATGTACGTCAGAGTATCCGACTAAGGGCTGGGTATCCCTAACTACAGATAACCATGTACGTCAGAGTGTCCGACTAAGGGCTGGGTATCCCTAGTTACAGATTACCATGTACGTCAGAGTATCCGACTAAGGGCTGGGTATCCCTAACTACAGATAACCATGCACGTCAGAGTATCCGACTAAGGGCTGGGTATCCCTAGTTACAGATAACCATGTACGTCAGAGTGTCCGACTAAGGACTGGGTATCCCTAACTACAGATTACCATGTATGTCAGAATAAAGGAACAAGACCAACAATCTAAAACACAGGCTCAATAATCAGAAAATCACACACGTTAGACAATCCGATGAGTATGTGCCTAATACGTACACACTTAAATACAAGAAAACCAAAAGTCTGACATAGCACCAAGCTCCAATCAAAGTTATTGCCAGCCACAAAGTCAAAATCTTGGAACAAAATTAGATGCATTTTTTATGTATGAATACAAAAGTAAAGTATCATCTTCCTCCTCGCTTATATATATAGTTTATATGGATAATACTCTTTCACAGTTGTGTATATTTGTATGGTTATCTAAAATATTGCCTTTTACAGACCAGTTTTTCATTACTTAGTGATGATAAATATGTAAAACAATGCTTAATGATTACCGAGGCATAAGAATGCTTCATCGTCATCACACAGGGCATCATCATAAGCACCATGCTTAGCTGAGAAGCGGGTGCATTATAATCACAATCAATTCCATGCTCGACAGGCCTATAGCGGATAGTTAAAATATTACAGGGGTTGACTTTTAACGTGTCGATAATTGATATCCCAACTTTATAAACTGTTGCAGAATTTGTACTCTAATTTTCTTGATAGTGGATTATAAAGCGGGGCTGTAGGCATATATATCCCTGGTTAATGCGAGTATGACTTGCACATGTGCTTATATCAGCTATTTAACAGTTAAATCCCAGCATGTATGTACATCTGTGTATAGCCTGAATAAAACTAGTCCGGATTTTCTGAGTATCTTGCTATGTAAATCAGAATAATGTAATAGCATTACTATACCACTGCATTCAGCAAAATGTGCATGTCCACGTCTACTATACTGTAGCAAGGATACAAGTAATTTGAAGTAGCTGACAACGTTAAAAAAAATGCGCGGTCAAATTAATATACCGTGCTGCATCCGGTATAAGTAACATGCGCACATTGAAAATGAAAGTAAAAAAAGTACTCCGCAGTTTCGTAAAATGTTCAAGCTGTAGAAAGAAGGATTCTACTCATTAGACGGAATAGCCTAACAATAGTAAATAGTTTACACCCGAAGTAGGCCTATCTTTTGAGGACAAAATATGAAAAACACTCTGTTGGCTCCTCTCCCTTAAAATTTCTACCAATGTTCGGTTCTATTCTATCAGTGGAACTGGAAAAGAAGTTTTAAAAATGTTTTCCAAGATGGCGGCCATCTTGGATTTTGGACCAACCCAAAAATAACAACACTTGGTCAGGACCATCTCGGGCAAGTTAGAGCTCAGTCCCACTTGTAGAACTTGAGAAGAAGTTTGAAAAATAAAAGTTTAAGGACGGCGCACGATGAAGGACGAAGCACCATGACTAAAGGTCATCCTGACCCAAATCACATGACCTAAAAATCAAAACTGAAAAATTAAAAGGGCATTTCTTCGTTTGAGTAAAGTTTAGGTAAAACTAAAAATTAAAACTCACTGGAAAATAATTATGTATTTTTCTGAGTAGTAAAAGTTATAATCTTTACATTAATAAGTCAGTTTTACTCTTTAGATAGACCAACGTTCTTTGAGAATCAAGTCTTGAAAATTCTTAATTCGACCCGAATTATAACTAATTACCGCAAAGACATACGTTATTTGTATACAATACGCATTTTTTCCTGTTGATTTCATTGCATGTGGGCACAAAAAACTCATATATTCATCGTTCGAACATATATTCCATCAATGGAAATTGTGCATGTTTCTCATGTTCGAACGAAGGAATGTCCCTTTAAGAATATCAAAAATATTTATATATTACGCACAAACATATTGTCTTACTCCTGCACAATGTCACATACAAATGAGCAACACAGGGCACAATTATCAATATACTTGTGATATCATTTATTGTGGTTCGATGAGGTAATATATTTTAGATATAGTGCCTGTGATTTGTCATCATAGTAACAAGTGTAACTTCGAGCAGAACTTCATTACGAACCTATCAGAGTTGAGTTGACTATATAACCGCAATCGCAACATCTCGGGGAAATTTCCGGCAAAACTCGGAAATCTCCGAGTGTTGCCGGAAATTTCCCTGAGATGTTGCGATTGTATAATCCCGCAGAACAAACCATATGGCCTCAGACCACAATTAATTTCCCTCTTTGTTCTACCAAAGAAAAATCGAAATTAAAATATTCCAGAAGTTTGCAAAAAATCTGGCTATTACATCACGTGTAGAACTATTCAAGCTGAACATACAGTGAGCTGGAAAGTACCCCATGACCGGCATTTAACAAAGTTATTAATATTTAAGTGTAACCACCCTATTATATTGTAGGAAAATCCGGAAAATCACAAAATATTACTACTCAAGCCTTATAACTCCCCGTGTCCTGCCTCACAAACAAACATGGAAATGGTGTCAAAACAAAATTCTGCCACTAGATTAAATATTGCACTATAAATCTATGCTAAAATTATGTCTATATCTGTAACAGCTAAGTCAAGAAAAAATATTTAGAAAATTATGTCCATATCTGTAACAGCTAAGTCAGGAAAAAATATTTAGCAACAGTCCTGAAATTTCAATATGTACTACATTCGTGTACAACGACCCGGAAGTATAATTGTGGTCTGAGGCCATATGCACCAATCATCATAGGGGAGATAACTCTTATGAACTGTACTCAAACGTAGGACTGACGTTCGATTTAAATCACTATCCCTCCACCTCTGGGTTGCGAGCTCGCCCACGTAGAGCAGTTGCCTGGTACTGACCGTAGGCCGGTGGTGTTTTCTCCGGGTACCCCGGCTTTCCTCCACCTCCAAAACCTGGCACGTCCTTATATTAAATGACCATGGCTGTTAATAGGACGTTAAACAAAATAAACCAATTAAAGATTTTGCAATTCACTGTACAAATTATTTTTGAAAATCCGATTTTATTTTTGTTATCTATTCTCCTAGGCAGTATTATGCCGCCGTATAAGCCAATCAAAAGTAACAGCTTATATGATATGGTCTGATACCATACTTTTTAAGCCAATGGAAAAGCTTGTTAATGTTGATATTTCTAATTTTAGAATTCGTGAAAGTAATGATGGCAAAATAGGCGCAACTGTAACACAGACTAGGCTACCTAAAATCATCAAAGGTTCATTGTCTCTATATAATTATCTTCAGGTGATTTTTTTATCTGAACATGTACATTGAACTACAGAATGGAATCCAAGCAAGCCGGACACTACTCCATGGTCATTGCCTTCTGAAGCGGATCTATTCCCCGACAAAATCTCACCGAAAAATGATTCATCTTTTTTGTCGTGTATTGATATTGATTTATTGATAATACCTGTTAATTACGTTGGAGTAATTCATTAGAATTACAGTACTTTGCTTGTGTTTGTTAATTTCATTAACAACTATCAATCGTTATTTGTTTATAGTACATTGTAGTTATATTACCTGTCGGTGAAAAATAAGATAAGTTCTTCGTGTACCTTTTAATACGGTTTTATTATCAGTGCTTTGGAGTGCTATAATTATAATATATTATCGTATAAGTAATATGTATATCTAAATGATAAATTGTATTATTTTTGTTTATCTAACGCAAGTGTTACCATTATCTAAAGATGGTATACGCTTCTCACCAACATGTACAAGATGACACCCACAGAATAGAAATTCATCTAATTAACAATTAAGTATTCTTACACGATTGCTTAGAGGAACGAAATTTATGTTACAAATCTAGACGCGATAGAATTTCTTCGAAAACGATTAAAAAAGAAGCATAAACGTTTTGGAGGTGGGTAATAACGTATTGTTTAAAATAAACCATGGTCTATTCAAATTTTTCACTCAATTATGATTACTCATTGTCGGAGAGGTAGCAATTTCAAATGAATAATGCTACTTTGAACAATTAACTTCTTTTCATAAATATGTATAATATATTATACTAAAATAATCGTTTGCAGTTTCTCAAAAAAAAAAAAAAAAATCTAAAAATTTTCTATTTTGCTCAAGTTTACGGAAAATCCCATAAACACGGCACATTGGTATCCGTATGCAAAACAGTTTTCTTGATTAGGGCAAATTATTAAAAAAAAAATGTCTGTACACTTCCCTAAATGCGCTTAATTTACGAAGAATATAGTTGTATTGTCGTAACTGTCGAATCCCTGATGGCATTTTTTATTACCGTTCACCACAGAGAAGTTCAGTACATAAGCGTATAGTATAAAGTCGCAAAAAAATCCCCCCCCCCCCCCCCCCCCCCCCCCTTCCCAAAAAAAAAAAAATAAAATAAAATAAATGACTACAAAAATAAAAGAAAAAAAGAAATACAAAACAAGACAAGACAAAATACAAATACACAAAAAAACTAAAATCAAACAAAAAACCAAAAGACAAAAAAAAAAACAAATAAAAAAAAAAAAACAGAAAAAACAAAACAAAAACAAAAACAAAACAAAACGATACGGTGAATGGACGTAATGGACACAGAATGCTCCCAAAAATATATCAATATTGAATACATAGTCTAGATATATGGAGGAAAATGTTTAAGTAAATATCAGCTGTTCAGATTCAGAATTTCATATAAGTAAAAACGTCATATGACAATTCCATTGTATCGTATACTTTTAATTTGCGATACCAAAACTCATGAGACCAAGGTGTATGAAACAAATGTTTAAACTGAAAATGTACAAATAATTTAGATAATTAGATAACGAAATCAGAATCAACGGGCTATATATCTTAACGAACGAAGAAAGTAATGGTAAACTAACTGTCCCATATAAAGTTTCAGTTATTGTCTATAGACTTGCCCTTTAAAATAAACGTTTGCGGAACTGTATAATTTGAGAGTCTAACGTTTATCTCGTCAAATAGAGCCTGAAATTGTCTTGGCGATTTGCCACAATGAGACATTCTGGTACACATGCTTTCACCACATTCCCTTTTAAATATGATTGATACGTGTGTGTATTGGGAGGATAGGAAAGTGCATTCCCAGGACGTTAAAGCTAAAAGTTGTATCTCCCATCATCTCAGTGACGTAACACCGGATCAACGTGAGATAGTAATCGCCTTCCCTCGATTATACTATTAATTATATCCACGATATGGTATGTATAACATCCTATTATTACATCATCTGAACACTTTTCTAACTGTTTACACCTGAGATCCATATATTAAGCTATAATACACATCACGGCAGGTTCGATACATTTAGGCCTTTCAGAGTACCTTTGGCATTAATATGCTAATACATTTATGAGTTTTGTTTATTTTTTTTGTGATATTCATTAGCTGTACTCACGATATACCTAATGGTTCCGTTGTCATCACCCTAACTCTCATTAAACCTATATTTGTATGGTGGGTGTTGTCGATTTAACCTATAATTGTATGGCGGGTGTCCTCGATTTAACCTATATTTGTATGGTGGGTGTCCTCGATTTAACCTATATTTGTATGGTGGGTGTCCTCGATTTAACCTATATTTGTATGGTGGGTGTCCTCGATTTAACCTATATTTGTTTTGGCGGGTGTCCTCGATTTAACCTATATTTGTATGGTGGGTGTTCTCGATTTAACCTATATTTGTATGGTGAGTGTCCTCGATTTAACCTATATTTGTATGGCGGGTGTTGTCGTTGAAGCAGGGGACTCTTATTCTTCAGAAACACCTGGTCTTATTCTTCTTGCACCTTATCAGGAGTCTCCATACAAATCTATATAATTGTTAATATTTTGCTCTCTTTTAATCAATTTTGAGTTTGAAGTACGATTTCGTTATTATGTCGGTATTTATTTGCTGTTTTTCTCGCGCTATGTAAAGCAAAATGACTTTAAAGAATACTTAAATGAAATATCATCACAAAATATTTCATTCACCTCTGATATTTGATGTTATCATCACTTTGGTATCGACGCATGTTTGACGATGACACGCTCAGACCGCAGGGAAATAGATGAGATGAATCGATCATGATATCAACACAATTTTAATATGTGTAATGCTTAAAATGGTGCAAATAAGTCAATATTGTAAAATACAAAAGCAATTCGTGTTCAGGATTAATAGGCGGTTGAAGAATCTACTCACTGTAATATGCGTCCTCGTTTACTCCTCAGGCAGATCAGCTGACAGAGGAACATATCGCCGGTAAGTAATGAGATATATCCCGAAGGTTAGCTGGGTATAACTCATCAGATTCAATTTGAGTTACTCATACCAAAATATATACGTATATCAATCGACAATGTATATAAAGGATATGTAAAGGCTTCGTGTAGAGTATGTCAGATTGACATTGTCAGTAATTTTCTTATCTGAAGACCAAACATTTATATAATTATCTTGAGATCTAAATAAACGACTAAGCGAAGTCTTTATTACATGTTTCGATAAACCTTAGCCCTACTACGAAATCAGCTCCTTATGAAATAAAAAAAAAGATAGCCAAGAAAATCGCAGTACAGGTTGTATCGAAAGGTATGTCAACCGTTTCTCGATAGATTTTGAACATAGTTTAACATTATGCTATATTTCATGGATACCAGTATTTAACAGACCCCCCCCCCCCCCCCCCCCCCCCCCAGATAACAGAGCCCCCAAAGATAACAGACCACCCCCCCCCCCCCCCCCCCCCCCACAAAAAAAAAAAGAAAAAAGAAAAGACAACATGTTGCATGATGTACCTAGGTTTCGTTATTGTTTAAAAACACGAATATATCATTTGTGTTGTAAACGCTTACTTCCTAATGCTTGCACCATTCATCTCTTCTATTGTAGAATTCAAAGAGGCGTTCAGTCTGTTCGACAAAGATGGCGATGGTACCATAACAACCAAAGAGTTGGGGACAGTGATGAGGTCACTAGGTCAGAACCCGACGGAGGCTGAGTTACAGGACATGATCAACGAGGTAGACGCTGATGGTAAAGCATGTTTACAAAAGCGATATATAGGTGTTACAACCCAACTTTCGTTATGATTGGAATCAAGTCAAATTAACGCTGAATATAGCGATATGGTCCTAATAACTGACAACACATTTGTATGCTAGATTCACCGAAGTACATTCTAGACTAAACATCCCCGCTCTTTAGATAGTCAAATAAAAAAAATCGAATTTAGTTTTCAGTACCATTTTTCAAAATTATGAATCATTCCTAAAACATTTCCTTGAAATTGACATGGACTTTTAATCTAGAAATGAAATCAGTACTCACATTATCGTTCTTCACAATATTATCATTTGCATAATAAACCTGTGTTCATTCGACACGGTTTTCAATGAATCACAAACACTAGAAATAATTTGATGGTACTGATGTGAGGGAGGTTAATGCAAGCTATTATATAATATACATACTTATGCAGCAATATTTCAAATAATTAAACTCATGAGTGACTAGTTGAAGTGCACAAGATCATTTCAAACAAAATATTTCCAAGGTTTCGTTTTAGATACATGTAATGGTCATTGACACATGGAGTACCTTATATTGTGAATTATTTTTTGGACCTTAATTAAGTTTTGAACCCTTATTAATTTTGGATTTTAATAAAGTTTTGGACCTTTGGAGAGTGCCGTCGATGGCTAAGAAGACGCTTACTAGTCTAGATCACGTGGTCTAAATCTCCTAGTTATTTTTAGAGATATATTTCCAAATCCATTTTCTTCTTAATTTGCCCTGGTTTATTGACTATTATTTGGAAGTACGTTTCGGTTGTTTGTATTATTGTTTACGGTATTTGTCGTATGTAATGATACGGGTTGATACTCCTAGAGCCTGCTTCCATTATGTATCATTTTAAATAATACTACAGACATTTAAAGATTTACAGGATAAATTGCAGGAAACGGTATAATTGATTTTCCGGAATTCCTTTCAATGATGGCACGAAAGATAAAGGACTCCGATAGCGAGGAGGAATTGAGAGAAGCATTCAAAGTATTCGATAAAGATGGAAATGGCTTGATCAGTGCAGCTGAATTACGACATGTAATGACAAATTTAGGAGAAAAACTGACAGACGAGGAAATTGATGAAATGATCCGAGAAGCTGACATCGATGGTGATGGACAAGTCAATTATGAGGGTGAGGGTTTCTTTATGCACAATAAAAAAACAATGTAAAAAAAAATCGTGTATCTGTTTATTGTTTATTGTTTTTCTTGAGTGAAATATGTATCATGCATACGTTACGTAAAGATAATTCCTGATAATTCATCAATCCAAAGATCACTTTTACCAGAGATGATTCAAGTTTAAGCGGTTTTAGGAAATATTTGAAGTTTGAAGTTATTTTGAAACAGACCTAATTTTGAAATTTCATATTACTTTTTGGCCATTTGATTCTATTTTCAAAATAACAAAGAAAGAACCGCTAACAAAATTTGACAGTTAATATTTGTTTACAAAAAAAAGTTCAACAGCATATTGTGTTTATATTCATGCGACATTCTTTGTTAATATTACCCCGTGTTTAGTTGTTCATGTATAGTTGTTCATCTTTCTGTCTCGACTGTTGTCCATTCTAAAATCTGATGTATTCATAGTCATATATTTACCATTGTATGGCACTGCCACTATATAACCCTACCAATTCAGTTGCGAGTTCACCAGCTTATGAACTGCCAACTGAAATTTGAATTTGAAAATTTCAAAAAAAAAAAAATCGCACGACAAATAAAAAATCGCAGATGGTAAATATAAGCATTGAACGGCTTTCAGTTGGCATTTAGCGCGCTTCATGTTGAATTTGCCTCTGTCTAGTTGGCATTCATATTGACTATGAATGCCAACTGAAAGCCGTTCAATGCTTAATTGTACGTTTTTATCTGTTTACTATCTACGTGACGTATATATGTTATCTTGATGTATAATCATAAATGATTTTTTTTCCAGAATTCGCGAAAATGATGAAGACGTAACAACCTCGCCTACCGCTTGTACACTGCCATCTCACCGTATGACCATTGTTACTTTCTCTGCCGTCATCTCATACTTGTGAATCCAATTTCTTTCACATTCCCATCAGCTAGGGGGTTCAGGCAAAAAAATACTTCAGGGTCTTTGTATCTCGAATTGACAACAACATTCGAATCATACAATGCATATTTGATATATAGATATATTATTTGACGAAATGTTAATCGATGTTTGTTTTTGTATTAAACATTTTGTTTTAGTTTGACTGGTTTTATCTGATAAATTATGTTAATTGTCGCCCTTTTCTAATCTTTATAAATACGTAACCTGGTTGGCATCCTAATTTCTTATAGATAATATACAACATAGATGACTTTATTTAGCAAGAATTAATAGAAATGAAAGAAGGACAAAATTAACACCTACTATTATATACATTCTGTTTAATTATCATCCCCCACAGGTTGTCCGAATGTGTAAATATTTATCAGAAACGCAATTATCGTAAATATCTTTTATTACGTTTAATTGAATGAGATATATTATTCCTAATCTGATATAGCTTATATGTTATCAATGATCCGTATATTATATATATACCTTATATATATTATATTTTATAGATCTATACACGGACAAAGTTTCTTCACATGAAATTCACATAAGATTCACAAAAGATTCACCTGAAATGACCAGAAAAAAAATTACGCGAATTTCACGTGGATTTCGAAAAAAATCACGTGAATTTCACGTGAAGAAATTTTCCCTGTGTATTCATAGTACAAAGGAGTGGTGTAGAATTGTAAGCTGTAGGTACGTCTGGCTAGATGATTAGTTGCCATGGATCGTGAATTCGAGGACCAGTTAAAGGACGAGTCGTAAAATTGTCTTCGTTCGGTACTTGTGTTCTATATTGTATGTTAAGTACAATCCTAGATATATTACCCTGTCTTGTGTATATCCTTTGTTATTGCTGGGTGACAAACTAAGCAGGTGGGCGTAAATCTGTCCAAGTTTGTCGTTACACTTCAAAACGTCGTTTAAATTATCATTTTTATTTAATTTTTTTAAAAATGTTTCTCCTATATTAACACCGACAAATAAATAAAATATGTACATGTAAATAAGTGATTGCTTAATTTTCAATTTTCCGCTATTTCATTCCTAATTTTCACACACTTTGGTCCTGGCATTACTGAGGAAATCTAAATTGAAGGAACAGCTTTATGTGCTGTATTTTGGTGTTTTTTGCTTGTGTAACCTCTGGTATAATGCTACCAGCAACTATGTATACATAATTATTCATACCCCACCTTGTATAGCCTAAATCTGTTTATAGGCGAACAACACAGATTATGTTTATGTTAACTTCATAATACAATAATACCAAAATGAATGTATCACCTTAACGATGTAAATATTATTATAATATCAACTATTATTTCTACATGTATTAATCTTAATGATGCACATTTAACAAAATTTGCTTTTAAATGAAACTATATTGGAAATTCATTCATATTTTTACTACATTGTATTAAATTTCAAAATTACATTGACATTTGACATTCAGTACCTGTGTATATTTCAAACTATGTCACTATTCACGTGACAAGCAGCTTAAAAGGAAGTGAATGCACGCATAGTTCACAAAGAATTGATCGTGAGAGCCGTTTAAACATTTAAAAAAAATGTAAACGTTTCATAATAATTTAGATGATTTTATTGAGTAGAACCGTAAACGACTAAATTCTCTTCGAAATGTACAAGTTGCCCTCGTAGAAGGCTTGGTGTAAGATTGGACAGTGTTATCGGGAAGCGCTGGCTGATGTAGTAGTTACGGGGGTGACGTTTTATCATTTATTTTATCCCGATTGAGTAATAAGACCTAATCGATTTAATGATAAACTGGTATGATTTATTGAACTAGCGATATCATTAAATATATGAAAAACAGAAAAAAATACTGAGTATGCAATGTTAGAGGCCCGATTTAAATTGGAAAAGAGAAAGACAATAGTACAATACTATAGACGAAGGGGATATGAAAAATGAGAAAAAAAACTACAAAAACTAAGGAAACGTGAGCCGGAACAGATAAATAACAAAAAGAAAAAAGAAAAAAGAAAGAAAGAAAGAAAAAAGACAACTGCAGGTAAAATAGAGATAGCAATGTCAAAGGAAAAGTCGCACAAGTACAGGTGACGTACTATAGAGGAATGAAAAAATCAGATTGTAAGGTTTGGTATTAATCCCAGTACAGATTTTAAACTCAAACGAAAGTGATCATAATGAGCATAGCAATAAAGGAGATATTTGGATAATCAAAACAATTTGAAGCAACTTGCTAAAACTATTTAAATGTTAAAAATATGCCGCAGTTTACTCTGTTCCAAAATTACAGGTAACATAAGTAATAAATAATATACTGTATCCCCAACAATAAGTATCGCTTAATTATTTAAAACGTGCACATAATGCTTCATATCCTTCGTTAAACACAATCATGTGGTAAATTCTAATGACTATTTTTGTCAAAGTTTTACAAAGGGTCCCTGGCATTTGTGCTGCCTGTGTGAAGTTAAATCAACATTCAATATACGATATATGACAATATTCGAACGTTGAATGTTGTGCCATCTCTCTATCTCTTTGTCAGATGAAGAAGATAAAAACGCTAAGTAAAATTTGATTTGTTTGTTCGACACAAGAAAGCGAAATGATACTCCATGTACTTGAAAAAATGGAAGGAGAAAGAGACTTAAGTAACTCTCTAGTCAGTGGCCAGAAATGTGTGTTTTTTTTCGGAGTCAAAACGAGTTGGCACAAATGGCCACACATCCAGCCACCACACAATACCCCATTGTATTACGTGGAGTCCGGCGATAGGTGTATTGATTGTGTCAGTGAAAAATTGTGTATTGAGTATAATATGTCACTATTTACCAAACAACAATGGGGCGATTTGATATTTGTATGGTTAGGTAAATGTTTGCCTCTGTGATTTATTCTCAATTAAGCTGTGTATTGAAGTGCAAGTGTTATGACCTAGTTAGCGATATGGTGTATAAATATGAGATTAATAGTTATGTTAATTGTATTTATTACGTTTTCGCCTAAGTATGTTACGTCACTGAAAAGTTAATGACTGTAATACAGACGTAAATCTCTATTAGGTATATTTTTATTGTAGACATAGATTAATTTATTTTTGCATTTTTACGTGACTTATGACTTAAAATCCACTACTGTAGATTTCAGAAGATATCCCAATTTCCTTAACATGAATATTATGGAGAAATGCATATACAATATCAAAGTCATATGATACAAAGTATGTCAGATTTCATTAGCTCATTGACGCGTATAGCTATGGTGCGATATCAAAATAACGTGTGTATTTTTTAATGTGCATCTGACTGCTTATTTACGATAAGTGAATAATTGATAGTTAATCTGATATTATGTGTAAATGCATTGTATATAAGCTCGAGCCCTCTCTTATCATTATATATTAACACTATTCATGACGTCAGTCTTCAAAAACGTTAGTAAAATGAGCGGTTCTTAATTAAAAACAATATTTCAAATATTATAATGATCAGGTCATTTTAGTGCAATATATGATACATGCTTGTACGATAAGAGATTCAGGATTGCGGTATGTATTTATTATATAATGTTTGCATCTCTGAGGAATACGCTTTCTCATTGGTATGCTAGGAGCAAAGATATATGTTATTATCCTGTACATACAACTACTTATCATGTACGTACAACTTATTATCTTTTAGATCTACAATTTATCATCTCGCACGAACACCTGAATATCTGGAACATTCAACTTATTATCTTGTACATACAACCTAATATCTTCTACATACGACTTATTATCTTGTACATACAACTTAATATCTTGTACATACAACTTATTATCTTGTACATACAACTTAATATCTTCTACATACGACTTATTATCTTGTACATACAACTTAATATCTTCTACATACAACTTATTATCTTGTACATACAACTTAATATCTTGTACATACGACTTATTATCTTGTACATACAACTTAATATCTTCTACATACAACTTATCATCTTATACGTAAAACCTGTATTTTTTACGTACAACTTATTATCTTGAACATACACCTTATTAGCAGGGACATGCAACTTATTATTTTGTCCATGCAACTTTTTTATATTGGACATAAAACTTCATAGTATACAGAAAAACTTACTATCTCTAACGCACAACTTATCATCTTGTACATTCGACTTTCGTTTTGGTCACATAAACCAACATCTGGAAAAGCAGGGACATCAGCTATTAACTTTAAGGACATAAAACATATGTTCAATTAGAATGGGGTAAACAGTTACATGATAAATCTTTTTCCCGAATCCTGTTGTAAAACAAATCTACCTACAGGTACATGTAGTGCAGTTATTATCGCTAATAAACTTGTATATGTGTCTCTGCGTCATATACCTGTAGCTATCTATTGATGTCTCATCCCATTTACCGTGTGAGAGGCAGTGTTAACCACAGGTAGACAACACACCTATACTTCGTACATACACCGGTGTGTCACATGTGTAGGCGGGCATGACAGCGTTATTTACCTGTAGCCAGAGACCTACTAAATATTCGGGACTTTCTTTTGAGGTCGTTGCCAAGGGAATTTGTCGCATTGCGTCGTCCATAAAGGAAGTTGATTTACAAGTTTTACAATGAGGTATAATAACCCCCCACACGTATATATCTAACGATCAGCTAGTCATACACCCTAAACCGCACACTAGGTATATATATACTGTACATAATTATATGCAAAGTCCCTTCCTAAACAAGGTTTCGTTGTTAAGCTCATTAGTTGCGTAATAAACTATTGTTGGACCTTGTTCAGATTTATAAATCAAGCACTTGTATTATATCTATTACCCATATCGTTTTGTACTAGTAAGTAAGAGGGTATTTAACTAAGAAATCGAGTTAGTGTGGAGTACGTATTATCGATTATAAGTAAGAGTTTTGCCTTCTATTGTCAATAGGTGTATCAAATTACAAGGTAAATATATATACATATACAGGTAGAGACACATCCGATATTGAATGCTTTATTATTCGCTGAACCCGTCTGCACTGAACCTTAGCCCATAACCCATACCCGGCCTTACAACAATTGACGTTTCATTCTTCTGTGCCGGTTTAGTCGCGTTTTCGCTCTGGTAACACAATCTTAAGAGTGTTTGAAAGAGAAAGCTTTCATTTCGCGCGGGACAGTTGACAAGGACAGTTTACCGAGAGCCATGGTGAGTAACAAACATTTGTTTTACATTTTTCTCTTGACATTTTTATAATTGGGTAAATGAAATTTCATTATCAATTTTTTAAGCAATAAGCGTTTAGTTTGTTTTGATGTGTTGCTGAATTTGTAGCTTGGAAGTTGATTTGTTAAAATATATATAAATATTTGGTATATCAGAACTTATTCTAATTGCGATATCTGCTTCAAGTTTCCGTAAAGGCAGGTCGTTGTTACAGACATGTGGTAGTTATAGACAGGTCGATGTAACAGACATATGGTAGTTATAGACAGGTCGATGTTACAGACATGTGGTTATATACAGGTCAATGTTACAGATATGTGGTTATATACAGGTCAATGTTACAGACATGTGGTTGTTATATACAGGTCAATGTTACAGACACGTGGTTATATACAGGTCAATGTTACAGACATGTGGTAGTCATATACAGGTATATGTTACAGACATGTGGTTATATACAGGTCAATGTTACAGACATGTGGTTATATACAGGTCAATGTTACAGACATGTGGTAGTTATAGACAGGTCGATGTTACAGACATGTGGTTGTTACATACAGGTCAATGTTACAGACATGTGGTTGTTATAGACAGGTCGATGTTACAGACATGTGGTTGTTATATAAAGGTCGATGTTACAGACATGTGGTTGTTATAGACAGGTCGATGTTACAGACATGTGGTTGTTATATAAAGGTCGATGTTACAGACATGTGGTTGTTATAGACAGGTCGATGTTACAGACATGTGGTTGTTATATAAAGGTCGATGTTACAGACATGTGGTTGTTATATAAAGGTCGATGTTACAGACTTATGGTAGTTACATACAGGTCAATGTTACAGATATGTGGTTGTTATATACAGGTCGATGTTACAGACACGTGGTTGTTATATAAAGGTCAATGTAACAGACACGTGGTTGTTATATACAGGTCGATGTAACAGACATGTGATTGTTATATACAGGTCGATGTAACAGACATGTGGTTGTTATATACCGGTCGATGTTACATACATGTGGTAGTTATATACAGGTCGATGTTACAGACATGTGGTTGTTATATAAAGGTCGATGTTACAGACATGTGGTTGTTATATAAAGGTCAATGTAACAGACATGTGGTAGTTATAGACAGGTCGATGTTACAGACATTTGGTTTTTATAGACAGGTCGATGTTACAGACATGTTGTCTTTATAGACAGGTCGATGTTACAGACATGTGGTAGTTATATAAAGGTCGTTGTTACAGACATGTGGTTGTTATATACAGGTCGTTGTTACAGACATGTGGTTGTTATATACAGGTCGTTGTTACAGACATGTGGTTGTTATATACAGGTCGATGTTACAGACACGTGGTAGTTATATACAGGTCGTTGTTACAGACATGTGGTTGTTATATACAGGTCGATGTTACAGACATGTGGTTGTTATAGACAGGTCGATGTTACAGACATGTGGTTGTTATATAAATGTCGATGTTACAGACATGTGGTTGTTATATAAAGGTCGATGTTACAGACATGTGGTTGTTATAGACAGGTTTATTTAACAGACATGTGGTTGTTATAGACAGGTTGATGTTACAGACATGTGGTAGTTATATACAGGTATATGTTACAGACTTGTTGTTGTTATATAAAAGTCGATGTTACAGACATGTGGTTATATACAGGTCAATGTTACAGACACGTGGTAGTTATATACAGGTCGTTGTTATAGACACGTAGTAGTAATGAACATGTAGTTTTTATAAACAGTGATAGGAAGTCATAATCAGGTGTTTGTTTTAGATAGGTGACAGTTATAAACGTTGTTGCTTGCTTTATACCGATGATAGTTGATAGGTGATAGATATAGACAGGTTGAATGGTGATTGGTTGTAAACGTTGTTTACATATATAACTGTACACGTTGAGTTACATATGTAATTGTTTACATATGCTACATATGTAATTGTTTACGTTGAGTTACATGTGTAATTGTATACGACGAGTTATACATGTTATTGTATACCATATGCTACATATGTAATTGTATACGTTGAGTTACATATGTAATTGTATACATATGTTACATATGTAATTGTATACGTTGAGTTACATATGTAATTGTATACATATGTTACATATGTAATTGTATACGTTGAGTTACATATGTAATTGTATACATATGCTACATATGTAATTGTATACATATGCTACATATGTAATTGTATACGTTGAGTTACATATGTAATTGTATACATATGCTACATATGTAATTGAATACGTTGAGTTACATATGTAATTGTATACATATGCTACATATGTAATTGTATACGTTGAGTTACATATGTAATTGTATACATATGTTACATATGTAATTGTATACGTTGAGTTACATATGTAATTGTATACATATGCTACATATGTAATTGTATACATATGCTACATATGTAATTGTATACGTTGAGTTACATATGTAATTGTATACATATGCTACATATGTAATTGTATACGTTGAGTTACATATGTAATTGTTTACATATGCTACATATGTAATTGTATACGTTGAGTTACATATGTAATTGTATACATATGTTACATATGTAATTGTATACGTTGAGTTACATATGTAATTGTATACATATGCTACATATGTAATTGTATACATATGCTACATATGTAATTGTATACGTTGAGTTACATATGTAATTGTATACATATGCTACATATGTAATTGAATACGTTGAGTTACATATGTAATTGTATACATATGCTACATATGTAATTGTATACGTTGAGTTACATATGTAATTGTATACATATGCTACATATGTAATTATATACGTTGAGTTACATATGTATTGTATACCATATGTTTCATATGTAACTTAATACATTTAGTTTTATATATAATTAAATATATCTGATATTATTTATAATTTCTTGTATTTAACAGGCAGAACAACTCTCAGAAGAACAAATCGCTGGTAAGTATTTGAAATATAAAAACTGAATGAACAATACAGGTATGTTGATATGAGATTCACCTTGATAACGCCTATGTTAAAAAGCACAGGCGCGACTACGTCTGACTACTTTTCACCAGGTATCAGCTTAACCTTTGTATGTTCTCTCATGCATCAAATGAAATACCTCCAATAGTAATACAGACATTCATTCACTCGAAATTCTCATTCATCCATTTTAAATTACTTATTCATTTCTCACTAGAATTCAAAGAGGCGTTCAGCCTATTCGACAAAGATGGCGACGGTACCGTGACAACCAAAGAGTTGGGGACAGTGATGAGGTCACTAGGTCAGAACCCGACGGAGGCTGAGTTACAGGACATGATCAACGAGGTGGACGCGGATGGTATGTTTGCCGAAACAATACATATACCTCGATTTATTCCCTCTGCCAATTTTCGTCTATGCGATACCCACCGTACACGGTCATTATGCACAAATACATTCAAATAATTTAAATGACAGAGGTTTTCCGAACATAATAATCCATGCCCCATAGCAAGTTAAAAGTCTCAGGTTTACCTGAGCAAGGTAGCTATATAACTATAAATAATTCTTTATCGTAAATCCTTTAGAGTGATCCGTTTTCAATGAAAACATGCCAAGTCGTTCTTTATGTGGTAGCCACTGTTCACTTGAATATAGTTGTGGTATCCAAATATAGCACAGGTGCTAATTGTTTGGCAGTCGTAAAAGTGTATGGCACCCCGATAAACCGTTATAAGTGTATCTCTCCTTTCTCGGCATGTATTCCTTCCTGATGTTCCGCTTACAGGACTCTACTTCGATAGATATGTTTGTTCAACATGTAATCTGATCTAATTTACAAAAAAAGGACCGGTTATGGTCACATCATAATAGATGAAACGACAGAAAGTAGTGAGGTCAGATGAACAAAATTGTATTCAATATACAATGTTCACAACATATCAAATTTTGGTTCTTTCCTATGTCCCTCGTTCATCCTGAGCCCCAACAGAAAAACAATGGATGTTAATTTGGCATTTGCTTTCAGGAAATGGCACAATAGACTTCCCAGAATTCCTCACAATGATGGCACGGAAAATGAAGGACACCGACAGTGAAGAAGAAATCCGTGAGGCATTCCGTGTATTTGATAAAGATGGCAATGGCTTTATCAGTGCAGCTGAATTACGACACGTAATGACAAATTTAGGAGAAAAACTAACAGACGAGGAAGTTGATGAAATGATCCGGGAAGCTGACATTGATGGTGATGGACAAGTCAACTACGAAGGTGAGATACTTGAAAAATAGATCAATTGACATCCACTATCATAAAGATTTTGCTTATCACAGATGAACAATTATAAAATTTAATATAACAAAATTCCATTATAAAGTACACGGCATCTCATGTAAGTGATTTCAAAACATTTAACTTAGCTCAAAAACCTTGGAAACATAAACGCCGTGTCTCTGCAGTTGTTTTAGTACATTTATCGGTTTTCTTTTTGCAGAGTTCGTCCAGATGATGACTTCCAAGTAGACTGTGTCGCGCCTACCCTTTATCATCGTTTCATTGTCTATATTGTCGCCGTCATCTTCTGAAGGAACACCAACCTACTTCCATCAAATCATGAAATAAATTGTCAAAGGAAACATTCAGCAAACCATTCATTGGTGGACATTTAATTTCAATGTGAGTCTTCCTCGTGAGAACACCCACACGGACAATGACGTTGACTAGTTTTTTTTATATGACGTTTATTACTGTATTCAACAATAGCAATTATTTATATTAAATTATGTTAATTTTTCAGACTTGTCTGTCGGTTTTCTTTATTAATCAAATCAGTTAAATATGCATGTTCAATTATAAATTAAGGGGCCGCGGTGGCCGAGTGGTTAAGGTGTCCCGACACTTTAACACTAGCCCTCCACCTCTGGGTTGCGAGTTCGAAACCTACGTGGGGCAGTTGCCAGGTACTGACCGTAGGTCGGTGGTTTTTCTCCGGGTACTCCGGCTTTCCTCCACCTCCAAACCTGGCACGTCCTTAAATGACCCTGGCTGTTAGTAGGACGTTAAACAAAAACAAACAATTAATTATAAACTCTGCCATCAGGTATATTTTGGTATAAGATGTTAACAGTTGGGCATACTTTTTACTTTTATGATGTCGTTTAACCAGATTTCTGAACCGTGTTTAAAGAGGGAAGGCCCGTGGTTCGAGCTTCTGTTGATTTGCACACACCAATATCAATGTAATAATAACTATGTTTAAGGTTCAATGAATCGTCAACAATGTAGGGAGAATAATAAATTGCCTATTTTTTGTTGGAAGCAGAACTATTTTTGAAACAGAATACATATTATATACCAAATGTGTGTGACAGTAAATCATACATTTTCTATATGAATTTAGTGATTTTGTTTGAAAATGATATTTGTTTATTTAAAAAAAGAGGCGATTATCTTATTTTTTGCTTGGATATATGGACATTGCAATTGCATCTAACGAGCAGATATATTTGATACAAAAACGATTTTTTCTAAGGAGCTTGTTAATGATATTCCATCACCGACATCATATACACTGCTTCTCAAAATCGATTAAATGAAAATAATGTTAGCGTCGTAATAAATTTGCCTTATACGACCGAAATATACATACATTTAAGAAACTTAAACTTTTGTTAGGCAATAATAGCTTAAAATATGTAAATTATCGTAATGTTTGAAAGTAAACAAAATCCTGTTCTGGTTTTAATCTAAATTATTTCTCTTTGTTTGAGATGTAGCATCCTTAATATGACACAGAGCTGAGGCAAAAGCTAAATCAAAATATTGAGTCCAGTAATTTATCGGCAATTAACGTCAATCACAAAAGCGATCAATTGATTAGTCATCGAAATTTTCAAATATTAAAAATGAATATATGAATAAATAAAAAAAGATGAAAAAAAGTCTTCTAGAATTAAAAATAGTAGAAATAAAGTAATATGCTGTCAAGGTTTCATAATATTTTAATTTAAACAAAGTAGTTCGTTATCGAAAATCAAGTAGTTTGCTATCAGACCGCGTCATAAGAGATAGCGTAGCTACTCTTCATTGTGCTGTGAAAGATCAGAGAACATATGGTATGGGGACTTTAAATTTAAATACTCGAGCATGAAAGTAACCATTATAATTGAATCTACATGTTTGATTTGATTATGATGTTGTAAAGTTGTTCAATTTCAAGAGGCTAATATTTCGCCCTTGTCCAAGTCTTAACTCGTTAGCAATTTTTAAACCCCCCGCAACACCACGTTGTCTTTGAATGTTTCAATGAAACCGAAACAGAGAAAATGTATTGGCAAAGAGGCCAACAGATAAAATAGGGAGGGAAGGGGCAAAGAGAAGAAACATACTAAACATTTGCTTTATTAAAAAAACATTACAACCAGTAAATGCAAATAACTTTATAATACTATGCTGTCTATGGAGACCAATATGATGTTTATTCAATCTTTAAGTATCTTTTCTATGCAGGGATGCATTTTGTATGCAGTCCAAGTAAATTTCTGACGAATACAAAGGGTCTACTCTTTGTGTTTACACACTGTAACAATAACACGGAGATCATGTGGTGTTTTCACTTCTCCGCTTCAGTGGTTTGGCAGATGTAGCCAAATATAGTCAACTTGAACAGCAACTGTTGAACACGTATAATATACATAACAAATTGTCATGCCAACTTAAGCTTTCGGAGTCATTGACAATACAAAATACTATAAACAAGTATGTGAAAGTTAAAATGCTTTCTAATTAAATAATGTAAAGCGACAACAAATCACACTGCGTTCAACTTTTAACCATGTCTAATAACCGCTAGCAAATATGTAAATACAAATACATCTACAGTGAAGCTTCCCAAGTAAGATTAGCATAATCATTATACGCTTGAATAGGAGAGCTGTGCTCTCGAAACGTCGTGAGATAAGTTTTGTCTTAAAACACAAAAGAATGGACAACTAATATCATGCTCACTACTTGACTATTCAGAATGAGACATTACTGATCTGACCAGAATATAATCCGTCATTAAATACATCGCTTTGACCAGTCAAATGGCCAACTGCTGTTGCTCTTGAAATGGTGCAGAAAAAGTGCTCATCATCAAGAAAATGATTTAGGATTTCGCGTGGTCAGGAAAGACGCTTGCTTATACCTGATGCATGATTTGATATATAGGAATATTGTCCTAAACAGTCACGTGTTCAGAGGGTTACCGGAACAACAATAGGTCGTTCATTAATTATAATACATTATTGTTGACAGCATCTGATCTGAAAAACTGCACATCAGTAGTTTATAGTTGAAATGCCCTCCTACAATTAGAATTTTGTAACACCACTTTTCTTGAATTTGGCGGAATTGTTAGCTACAGCGAAATGAAGAACACATTAAAGACTTATGGAAGAACAAGCCCCATCTGGTATCAGGGCCCTGGGACAGCAATGCGACAACAGAATAACCTCTAAGTTGACTCAAGAAGAAAACGGTTAGGGTGAAGCGAAACCAAAGCCATGGATCAGGCACACTTAAGGACATTTTACGACTCTTATAATTTGATAGATACATTTGAAAAAAAAAAAAAATAAGAAAGAAAAAAAAACCCAAAAAAAACGCTTGATATTTTCGGAACATAAATATTTAACTATTTAGTAGAGAATGAAAGTTATATCACAGCATGTCTATTAGGAGATTACACATTCAGGAGAAAAGTGATATTTTGTTTGACAAAACTAGAAAGAATCATTCCGGAAAAAAGATATGTTGAGGATCTCGAGGGACGTGTGTCATAATTTTGGAGATTGATATAGGTCCACATTACACAACTTAACGGTTAACATCAGGGCGAAATCTGGATTGAAACATACAAAGTCAATCATTCAACATGAACACACATATAACGTCACCAATTCATAATCTCGGTATTGAAACTCGTTTTCTAATAATGTTTAGAGGGGTTTACTGAGCTCACCTGAGCTTTGGACCGGAAACACTGCAGCTTGACATACACCTTAAGATATTGACAATGGATGGGGGAATATCAATATTCATTTCAATGAAAATATTAACACCACCCTGTAGGTATATTCATAGCATATAATGCATTAAAATTAATCTCAGTAGTGAAGAAAGGTCAACACAGCTTACACCATAAACACTTATTTCAATATCAGTTGAGTGTTGATATTTTGTCGAAAAAAACCCAACAAAAAACCAACTTTAGTTTAAATTTCAAATTGGTATGGTGTGCCTATTTATGAATGCCAACGAGATACTTTAAAACATTAAACACTCTATTGACTTGTAAATTTAAGTTTGAGCTTGGTGAATTAAAATATCTGATTGTATCTTTATATAGAATCTATGAATACTTATGATGTTTGTATAGGATTACCTATACATATACGACGATTGAAGGTATTACATTGAGACCCCCGACCAGAGACTTGAATTGGTATTTCGTGTAATTAAAATAAACGGCCTCCCTGATACAATGATAATAAATACGATGTAAGAACAATACCACAGATAGCATTAAGATTAAAGGCATATCAGGTTTAGTAATACAGCTAGTACATATTATCTTAACCCGGTTGCTATACCTGTATGACGCTATGAATTTCAATCAACTACAATTGAATCTGTATTATTAAGATAGAGCACCAGTATCACTTATATGACTATATTTTGCCTCATATAAGATATTTAGATACAATGTAATGACAACCTAAATGCTTTATTTCTTTCTGTGAATAAGCATGTAGGATTTATCAAAACTCCTTACCTAATGTATCTTGTACTTTCTATTTCTATTCAATGTTAATAGATTTCGTTCATTTCTCTTGATAACAACAGATGTCACTGACCATATATCACCGATATCTGACGGCCATGCTTGTCATTTTGTTTCTTTATTACACTTATTAACTTCCCATTGACGTACTTTGCATTGGCAGTTCCCCCAGGACATTATGTCAGACGGGTACACAAAGTAAATATTGGCACACGCTCTTTCTCGATGACTGAGACAGTAAAAGTAGTACTGTAAGGCTTAAATTTGTGAGTCCAGATATGTATTTGTTTCATGCAGATGGGTAAAGGATTGGTGCACCAAGAGCGTCTGAGAGGACTTGATAGGGCCCAAAGGGACTAAAAGGGTCTAAAGGGGCTTACAAGCGTTATAAGGGCTTAATTAAGAGGATCAACAGGGGCTTAATAGGGTCCAAATGTACTTAAGTGAGTCTAAAGGTCTGAAAGTGTTAATGAAGTTTTAAGGGTCGTAGGGTAAAGGGACGTCAGAGGGTCAAAAGGGGCTTGTGAGAGTCTAAAGGGTTTAAGAGGCTCTAAATGGCCTTTGAACATCCTAAGGAATTTAAAGACTCTTAAGGTCTAAAAGGGCTTAATCGGGTCTTAATGGTCTTAAGAGGATAAAGGGGCTGTATAAGGGGGCTTATGATGGTCTGAAGGGTTTAAGAGGATATGAAGCGTCCAATGGGACTTAAAAGGTTCTAAAGGAGCCAAATGGGGTAAAAAGGGGCTCTTGAGGATCTAATGGATTAAAGAGTGTCTGAACGGGTTTAAGATGGTCTAAAGGGCTTAGCATGGTCTACCATCGCTTTACATGGTGTAGAAAGACTTAGCATGGTTTAAAGGGCCTGAGCAAGGTAAAGGGACATACGAAGATAGTCTAAAGGGACTTAAGATAGTTTAAAGGGGCTTAAGAGGGTATAAAGGGCTAAATAAGGTTTAAAGGGGCTTAAAGGGTTTAAATTGGGTAATCTGGGTCTAACAGAAATTAAGAAGGTATTAGAGATGGATTGCTGTGGTGTGAAGGTCTCCGAATAATTTATTATCATATTGCTATTCACACATTTGAAAAATACTTAGATTAATTAATTATAGAAGCACAGAATATCTAAGGGGCGCATTAGGGCAATATTTTCGAATGTCATATATGTATTCTACTTAAGATCAGCGTTGTGGAGCCATAATGCACATTAAAAGCAAAACCGGTTTTTCTGACGATATCAAGCATCTTTTGTCTTTTACAGATTTTTTTTAATTGAAAGTTAATTAAAATTTATATTTTGCAATAAATGTTGAAAATATCGTAAATTCCAATTACATTTATTACCTTAATCGTATAATATTTCAAGCATCCTGGAAAGACTTCATTTGTGGTCGATAATATCTTTGTTGAATTTGGTGACCAGATTTTCGGCAGACTATTAGCATACCCAAGATAATAAACTGTGTCCCTATGTTGGCCGACTTATTTTTGTTTTCATACGAGACTGTCGAAGGCTATCAGACATCAGAAATTGCGTTCTCTCGATCTTTAGTTACAAATGCACGAATGAAATAATAATAGGGTGCGATGGACGGTGTTGTTATAGGGGTTTCTGCATCGGTTAGCATTTGTGTAAAGGCTTTTACATTGTGTTTTATGTGAGACTTAAGCTATTTGTTTGTGGTATTTGTAAAATATCAGAAATTGTAATCGGAGGATGTATTATCGGGAGTTCACTTGAGAACTATACAAAGTTGAAATAAAAAAAACTGGGTTTTGGATTTAAAGATCTAAAAGTAGCAAAATACGAAATGTTACAGAAAAAAAAAGCTTATTCTTTCCTGGTGCATTGACTTTTTCAAATATAAACCACTCAGGAAGCCATTTGTGAGTTTGAATTGGGGTTGATTGATGATGTTTTGCCATTTTTGTTATCTCCTTGCTTCTATGCATTGGTGTGCATCAAAGACTTCATATATATAAATATGATTTTAAATGTTGAATATTTTTATAGTATTCTGCATAAACAGAAAACAAATTTGATATTGAGTTCCACTTGCCTTGGTAGGGAAAAGAAGGTGGTATAGATCAAATTATAAAATGCAGAAAATCAATCAACATTGAGATAGCCTCATTTTATTCTTTCCAGACAAAACATACTTTTTATGAATGCAAACTAGAAACAGACAAACACTTTAAACACAGCATATGGAATATGCCAACAAGGTAACTGTTTCTTCTTCATACAATATATGTATATTGTCATGTATAAAAATCGCAAAATTGTCATATGATTGATGATCACAATCCAACACCAGCGTAGAAAAATAACAAATAAAAATACAAACATTTTCGTTAAAATATGAATAAAAATATATATGTTATTGCTTGTTTTGTAATTGTCCGGAGGCAGATCCAAGGACTATGATTTGATTTCCTGTTTCCATGGACACGGTAGTTAATGGTCATATTGATGTCGTTAGAATGTCCATGACAATTGACAATGATCGTGCGATGAGATTGCAACTGAGTCTATTTTGACATCATCATTTTCACGAATTCTAAAACAAACAAAAATAAGAATAGAATCAAATATTGTTCAAAATTTGTATTTTTCAAAACTTAAATCATAGAGCACACCTTAGTCAGTATTACAACTAAAAAGAAACATTAAAAATACGCTGAGGACAGTATCCTTAACTCTGATTGTTTCAAACATTGACATTAATCAAAGATCCATGAATTATTCATGCATGCTTATAATGGCGACAGATAATCTATACCAGCAAACCTATTTATCGATATCTCAAATTGTACTTTGTAATAATACTTAGTTTATTTATTCAGCGAAAAAGAAAGTAACTCACCCTCGTAGTTGACCTGTCCATCACCGTCGATGTCAGCTTCTCGGATCATTTCATCAACTTCCTCGTCTGTTAGTTTTTCTCCTAAATTTGTCATTACGTGTCGTAATTCAGCTGCACTGATAAAGCCATTTCCATCTTTATCAAATACACGGAATGCTTCTTTTATTTCTTCTTCACTGTCGGTGTCCCTCATCTTTCTTGCCATCATTGTCAGGAATTCGGGAAAATCAATTGTACCGTTTCCTGCAATATTGATAACAATAAAATTATTACCGTAACAATTCAATTGCATATAATAGCATTTCAAAGACTCCAATCATGTGTCTGAGTAAGTGTCGATGTCAAGGCGTTTAACTTGTTAGGTGCTTATATGAAAATATGTATAAAACATTGAATACAACTGGAATAATTGCAACAATTACATGTTTATTTCGGAGTTGATCGTAATTCGTTGAAATGGATTTAAAACTAATTCGACATAATCATTTACACACAGAAAAATATGAGACAGGTATAGATTTGATATACATAAGTTTATTCAATGTGCAGATGCATTGTACATATTTAAATAATAAGACATTTTTAATTTTGACATTATTTCATTCTGCTTGTTTCTGAATTAATTATAACATAATTGCTTGTTTTGTAAACATGCTTTACCATCTGCGTCCACCTCGTTGATCATGTCCTGTAACTCAGCTTCCGTCGGGTTCTGACCTAGTGACCTCATCACTGTCCCCAACTCTTTGGTTGTTATAGTACCGTCGCCATCTTTGTCGAAAAGGCTGAATGCCTCTTTGAATTCTGTAGATAAGTTACACACACACACACACATATATATATATATACCAATATCCCGATGAATTATGAGTTCACAACACTATGACATCCGTCTTTTATTTATTATGAAAAATGGTTACCAAACAATGGAAAAACAATATCTCAATTATCATAACAGATTTTCTTAACTTGAAATATTACCAGCTCTGTTTTGAACTATAACTCTAGAAATAGAATATTGCCTATCCGATATCTTTGTCTTAATCTGTCCTACGTCCAATATCTGTATATCTGTCCAATTTCTGACCCTCTCCAGCTACCAGCTATTTTTATTTCCTTTTCCTGTCATTCTCCCTTCCTCTATCCTACCTCTTAATCATTCCTTCTGTCCTATATGGACTTCCTGGTTCTTTTTTACTAATACAATCTTTCTAACATATTGTCTGACGTACTCCCGGTTAATAAGATGGTAACCTACCAGCGATCTGTTCCTCCGTTAGTTGATCCGCCTGTGGGTTAATTAGAATAATACAATAAAGTGAACAGGTGTTTTGATTCATCTTAGTACATAAATCATAATCAGATACATGTTGTAAGACATGCCGCTTTAACATTTATAAATTTACATATTTAATTGTTCATTAACGAGTTCTGTAATGTCATAGACTAATTTCATTTAGCAGGATGTAAGCTTACGATGTTAAGATGTTATCGTCAAAAATTACGTAATTTGATAATGGCTGGTTTCAACATGATTTAAATGTTTCCCAACAATAGTTCATTTTTTGTAATTTTTAGAGTTGGTCCATGGATTACAAAACATAGCATTATTACAAACGAGAATAAAAGATTACACAGAAAATGAAAAACGACACATAGACACCTTTACATTCATGCCACCTAACATCCCCCTTACCTCTGAACATCCCCATGGTTTGTCGTGATAGGCGTATGACTACACTTCAATAACGATAACATATGTAAAACAGACTGTCTAATGATAATGTTATATAACCAGACTAAATACATACCATATTGTGGTGAGAGAATTTTCTGGTATACCCGCGGGGTGGAAGCCACTATATCATATAGGGTCTGTGTTATGTCGCTGAAGTGAGTAGAGACAACTTCATACACTCGTTACCGTCACGGTAACACGCACTTTCCTATTCAATTTACATACATACCATTCATGTATAAAGAGAATGTGGTGAAAATATGTGTACCAGACTGTCGCATTGCGGCATACATCACCGCGACAAATTGAATGCTCTATTTGACGAGATCAGCAGGAGTCCCCTTAAATAGGTAAACATACAACTCTGTAATGTTACATACATATATCATGTATATAGATTAAGCCACTATTAACTTCTTTGGAAATGTGAATGCCCTGCTTGTGGACACAATACACATTTAATTGTGTGTTTCTTTGGGGTTTTTTTGGTGGATTTTTTTTTGGGGAGGGGGATGGGGGGGGGGGGGGGGGGGGTGATGAACCCTTGCAACTTCTATCAAATATGTTATTATCTTAATAATAAAAAGAAATGTATGCATAATCAGTTGATGTCCTGTATGGAAAGTACTCCGACAAGTTAGTATTTCATTTTAGATTCTTTGGATAAAACATACATCAACAAGCATCTACCTTTATTTATAAAGAAAGCGCACGCCGTAATTCATTATATTAAAGAAATTTAATTTGTAGAAATTATACATAAATCAAACTAGATCGATTTTTCTAACGTTCGTACGGCCCTGATTTGGCACAAAACGTTTATTAGCCGAACAGTGCGAAATGTCTGTCACCTTTTCAGAATCGACAAACGTGGCAAAGAAATCGCTATCCTAGCCAAATTTATAGGTGAACATCGAGATACTTGTGTACTTACCAAAGGCTTCATTTAAAACTGTGATCCAGTGAGCATTCAGTACCGGATTCTACGATGGTCAATGTAATATCACCATATTGCCTTTGTTCAAACTAACCACAGGAGAGATCTTCTGATGCTGACAATAGTTTTAAAATTCATTTGAAAGAGTGCAAAAAGGTCAGAACATATAGAAAGTTTTCATTTAGGGCAGAATACCCCATGCTATCCGTTGCTCTAGTCATCGTTGTTGGAAGATAGAGGAAAGATACTATTCTACATTGTTTTGAATTATTGTCGTTTGATGTATTCCATCAGAAAATTAAAAAGGTCATATTTTAAATTGTGTCTAAATTACCAAAATGAGTGGATAAAGTGAGTGGATAAAGGGAGGGAACTTTTCAAACACTGTTTGAAAAAGTCTAAAGAATATTTTTTGAAACGCTGATAGAACTTTCTGTTAATACACTATAAACATAACAGATTTATAGTATACATAGATTAAAGGCACTATGAAAACAATTTCTCAAACATCGGAGCAATTTTAATATGGGACTTTCACATAAGTTGTTACATATTTCATTAAAGTGTTAGTGTTATATTAGTTTATTTTTTACTGATATATTACATAAAACAGTACTGTTCACATGCATATACATATGCAATGTAAAATATGTTTTCATCATCAAAATTACAAAAGTACTATATCAACAAATACGTGCTGTACATTCACATACAATGTATGACTTTCGTATTAATGGGATATCTGATAAATATTTGATATGTAAGTGTTTGTGATAAGGGTAATTATATTTGTCAATAACTTTTTTTTAAAATTTGTATTCAAATCCTTTAACTTTTGTTTTTTAATAGATCATACGCATTTGAACCATAATTCATGCACATGAAATATACTGTATCAATGCATTTCTACGCTATGGCTATGGAAATCATCTCGTCATGGCTGTGATCAAAAGGCCATGGTGGGGCGGTTCTTCACTTCCACTATATTTCCTGTACACACTACCCATATGACGGAGAAGAATGAAGAAAATTCTTACCTTAAAGAACTATTTATGTATAGAAATTGTGAGAGAACTAATTAATCAATTGTATTCATGTGTGTCGTTTTCATCCAAGAAATGTTGATTTTACCAGTGGAATGGTGAAATACACGTATTTAATACTGATTTTGAACGATGAACAGTTGCCAGTCATTGTGCGTTTTCAATATCATGCCAAACGAATTTGGATTCAAGAATTATTTTTCAACAGATATAAAACTCTGACATGAAGTTATTTGCGCGAATTTGATTTGAAGAAGATGAATATAATTTTAGTAGCGGAATATCTAAATGGATTCCTCGTGTTGATGTGACAACTTTAAAAACTCGGATCTCAGATGTGTCTTATATGATAGCATTCATGTAAACAAGTGCAATATCCTCGATCGCAGTTAAAATCAATGGAAGAAAGCGAAATCTTATTAATTACGTGACGCCATTGTTCTTAGATTCAAGAGGTTCTTAACTGCCAACATTAAGGTTTTTAATTACCAAATTAGATTATCTGATCCCACGGGTACAATGACGATGTTTACTTGCCGAAATATATGCAATTTAATTCTATTTCAAACTGCCTGGCATTCCATTTCCCAACTGTGTTCATATCAAAACATTCTGGAAAGAGTTCATTTGTGACCGACAATATCTTTGGCGAGTTTGTGATAGGATTTCCCGCAGACTATTGACATACCCAAGGTAATAAACTATGTCCCTCTGTTGGCGAGCATGTTCTTGTTTTCATGCGAGGCTGCCGAAAGCTAAAAGACATAATATGGCGCTCTCGCGATCTGTGACACATGCGTGCGCATAGATAAAATGACAATGGGGCCCAATGGAAGGTGTTATAAGACTATCTGTATCAGCTAGCATCTGTTTAAACGCTTTTACTTTTCTATGTCAGAAGTAAGGTATTTTTTGGTGGTAGGTACATCTGTCCACACGAGTACAAACGAAATTATTAAAACGAATTATTATTTCGATACAACAGAATGATATTTCGATTAAACGAAATTATATTTCGTTAGAACGAATTTATATTTCGATATAACGAAATGAAATAAGTATGTGGCATGTCGGTCATAGGGCATGTAGTGATATACTTACAATGCAAACTGATAAAGTGATTAAAAAAATACAAACATGAAATATTGTAAAAATAGTTAAAATTTAATCATTTTATATATATGTGTGTGTGACGGTGTGTGTATTGTTGCTCAAATATGAATAATGCACAATGTATAAACATAGGAAATGTTCAATGTTTTGATTTTTCACGGCTGTAAAGAAGATTTCCGTGTTTATGTTTCCCGTGACATTTCAGCTATAGTCCACTGGAAGAACACTGTAGTTGGGACATCCGTGAGAGGTTTATACGAACGACGATTACGCGAGAAGTTTACTTCGCCATCATCATTTTCACATATTCTGAAGAAAAGAAAAAAACATACACATGTACAAGTATAAGTATAACTTTGAGACTATAGCATTCAAATTGTACATCAGAATGTTTAATATCATGAGAAAAGAAATATTGTTTTATTCAGTTAACATGTCATAGTGACCCACGTCAAAAGAATAACGTTTAAACACAGATTTATATATATTTATAAATATTTTTTCCTCTCCAGTTACATTTATACGTATTATCTATTGAAAATGAAAACTATACATAATATAGAATTGGTCATTCAGGAAATTAGCAAAAAAAAACCCAAAAAACAAAAAAACTTGAATATATAAATAAACAGCCGAAGCGTTTGCTTTACCCATAAAATTGTTCGAATCCGATAGTCAAAATCAAAAGAAATTAATTTCCGATTGAAATAGATATTGCGCATACAGGCTTGTTTCGACCTAACGGTAACTTTTTTTTCAAAATCAAAAATAAATGTTTAATTCTGTCTTTTTTTTTCTTATTTTTTGTTAAACCTTAAATCTATAACTTATAAATACTCTTATTGCAAAAAAATGTGTTAGTTTCTATGGATATTTCATTAAATGACCGTTAACTAGCACCATGGGACTATTTCCAACCTCCGTGAGGACTTTCCATCATTCAAATCATTATCTGGCATAGAGCGCATTTGAAAGATCACACTTTCCAACGTCTCATTCTATTCTATGTGCCAACAGACAACTAAAATTATCTTCTTAAAATGTGGTCCTCCGATGATCTGGTCTCAGAATTAAACAAATTGGATGATGAAGTATTTCAATTTAGCAATAACAGGATTGACTATGACCAATAACATATTTTTTCTTTTTCAATTAATCCGCATAGCTCTTATAGTAGAATTGCCAGAAAGGATCAGGGTTCGAATATTTCTTGATGCCATTTATTTTTCTTGATGTTTACTTAAAAGATGTTTTCAGCATTGAATTCATATCTAGCATAAAGTATTCAACATCAAGATAAATATGTGGAGATAGAAAAATTTCACTTGGAAAAAGAAAGACCAAGTACTGCGTATAGGTCAAAGTAAAATGCAATATTTAAAAAATCCACCATGTCAACAATAGACATTCATGGTTGGGTAGTGTAAAATTGCAATATATTTGATGCGTTTTTTTTTGTTTTTTTTTTTATATATATATATATAGAACTTGCTGAAATGATAAACTAGGTAGTGAGCAAGAATTTAAAAACATGTGTTTTTATTGATATTTACAAATTGAATTGATGGCAATTTCCTATAATTGTGTTAGCAATGTCAACATAATACTCTACCTTCATAATTGATTTGTCCATCACCATCAATGTCAGCTTCTCGGATCATTTCATCAACTTCCTCGTCTTTTAGTTTTTCTCCTAAATTTGTCATCACCATTCGTAATTCAGCTGCACTGATAAAGCCATTTCCGTCTTTATCAAACACTTTAAACGAGTCCCTCAATTCAGTCTCGGAATCGGAATCGTTCATTTTTTTGGCCATCATTGAGGTGAATTCAGGAAAATCAATGGTGCCATTTCCTGTAAACACAATGATAAACAGTGGTTTTTAAGAAGACTGGTGCATTATCAGTTTATTGGTACATTAATCCATGTGTACACCGTCTAGGTATTTTAAAATGAGCATTATATTGCTTTTTTTCCCGGGTACTCCGACTTTCCTCCGCCTCTAAATCTGGCACGTCCTTAAATGACCGTGGCTGTTAACAGAACGTTAAACAAGCCAAACCAAACCGAACTTAACCATTCCAAATGATACGCGACCATCCGATACAAATAAAACAATGCCTGCATTCTTCAAAATAAACAAAAATGTTTTCAAGTTATTCGGTATACTGCTTACCCAGCGTAATATGCTTTAAATAATGTAGATGTGAATATGATGTATGAGGGATTACGAGATATCACAAAGGATAGCTCACAGTTGTTGACATCAATGTTAGTCTTCGACTTCTATCGGCAATACTTAGAGTTAAGACAGAGGTAGGATATTTATGTTCATGTACTCGTAAAATGTAAACATTTTCGTACAAAATTCCCCAGGAGAACCTTACCATCAGCGTCCACCTCGTTGATCATGTCCTGTAACTCAGCTTCCGTCGGGTTCTGACCTAGTGACCTCATCACTGTCCCCAACTCTTTGGTTGTTATGGTACCGTCGCCATCTTTGTCGAACAGACTGAACGCCTCTTTTAACTCTACAGTTACATAAAAAAAAATCTACAATTCACTCAAATACATGAAAATGATGTAGAATATATGTTTTGTTAACAATTAATAACTGGAAAATTCTCCTATTTATTACAAACCCATCGATTAGTAATATAGATATAAGGTTCAAGAGAGGTAACTCTTGTTTCACATATTAGACACTCCATTGCCGAAAACGCAAAATATGTTTTGTGATATTGAAAAACTCACCACTAGAAGCACGCTACAAGCGTCAGCCCAGTTAAAGAATAAAAGGTATGGTCATTATCATAAAAATATCATCCTACAATACAGCTATTGAGACTCTTTCACGAAGCTTTTAATAATTAGTTTAACATTGTTTGACGCTTTTTGCGGTGTAATACCTTTTGATATGTAATGTATACCTCATGATTACCGTAAATAGTTATATTACAATTCAACTTACCGTTCATCTGTGAGTCGGCCAGCTGATCAGCCTATGTAGTGAAACAGAATATAGTTGAAGATAGAACGACTATCAACACCATACCTACGTACACTACTTTCAGGCAGTTACCATGAACAAAAAATATGATTTTTTTTTTTACCTTTTTTTTTCTTTTTTTTTTCATTCAAAATTCTTGCATTTGGATATTACATAATACAGTTTTATCTTACATATTCTTCCTCACAACTTTCATCCAAATACATTACAAATATTTGATTAAATAAGGATTCATTGTAGTAATTTCTGTTTATACAGTATGTGATAAAATATACAGTGTATTTCTAAAATATTTTTGAGGCTTACTAATCTTGAACCTTTCTGCTTTTTGAAGTGATATACATTGTATATGGTCTATGTGTCAAATGTGTTTTTCAATGCGTCCCATACATAGTAAAATTTCTTTGGAGTTTAAAGCATAAACACATTTTTTAATGGAATTCATGATGTTATTAATTATGCATATTCTAATTTACATCATATTTATTTCACACAAGGACCGTTATTCTTTAACTTTGGCAGCTGTATGTCTAGACAGCGTGCGTTGGTTTGAAACACATTCATGACAATCTTCCTGACAACAATCCAACACGGATTTTCTGCGTGAACCGTTTAAAATATTATTAAAAGTTCATACGTGTAGCTCAAGCATTATTCTTCACCATAAAGAAATTGTCATTTTTAATTTCATAAAAAAAATACACAAGTGATTAATACTCAATTTTGAAATATGTCATGTCTGAGGCATTTGTTTCTCGGATGTTCTATTTGTTTAATCTTTTGAAGATTTGTCCCTTGTCATGGGAAAAATATTATTTGTTAAATATTTGAATTATTATCATTGTTAAGGGGGTTTACCCGTCCACTATTGCGGCCGTTACACGCTACACTTAAGACCATACCAGTCGTTTCTGTTTACAACCGACACCAGGTCAAACTCATTGTAGAGCTAGATGGAATAGGCAGCACTAATAAACAATGGATCATATTTGTGAGTTTTGGGTGCCTCTTAAAAAGAATCGGCTTTGTTTAACAGGAGTTTGAATGCTTACTGTATGTAATTCAAGTCCGAAGAAAATATGTACATATAAGTATTATACCTCAAATCCATTTGTTCACAAAATGAAAGGATTGATATCAATATGCAATGTTAAAATATCGAATCTATCGCTGTTTATACAACTACTTGAAGGACATTTGAAAGACAATATGTGAATTCATTCATTAAATTGTTAATTTCTGTAAACATACATATTTAACTTATATTTTTAGCTCACCTGCCCGAAGGGCAAGTGAGCTTATGCCGTGGTGCGGCGTCCGTCGTCCGTCCGTCCGGCCGTCCGGCCGTCCGGCGTCAACTTTTTCATTCAAACAACTTCTTCTCAATAACCAAGAGGCCCAGGGACTTGATATTGGGCCTGTAGCATGCTGGGGTGAAGGGCTACAAAGTTTGTTCAAATAAATGGCCTTGACCTTCATTCAAGGTCACATGGGTCAAATAGGCTATAATCTTCAAACGACTTCTTCTCAATAACCAAGAGGCCCATGGACTTGATATTGGGTTTGTAGCATGCTGGGGTGAAGGGCTACAAAGTTTGTTCAAATAAATGACCTTGACCTTCATTCAAGGTCATATGAGTCAAATAGGCTATAATCTTCAAACGACTTCTTCTCAATAACCAAGAGGCCCAGGGACTTGATATTGGGCCTGTAGCATGCTGGGGTGAAGGGCTAAAAAGTTTGTTCAAATAAATGACCTTGACCTTCATTCAAGGTCAAATGGGTCAAATAGGCTATAATCTTCAAACGACTTCTTCTCAATAACCAAGAGGCCCATGGACTTGATATTTGGCCTGTAGCATGCTGGGGTGAAGGGCTACAAAGTTTGTTCAAATAAATGACCTTGACCTTCATTCAAGGTCATATGAGTCAAATAGGCTATAATCTTCAAACGACTTCTTCTCAATAACCAACAGGCCCAGGGACTTGATATTGGGCCTGTAGCATGCTGGGGTGAAGGGCTAAAAAGTTTGTTCAAATAAATGACCTTGACCTTCATTCAAGGTCAAATGGGTCAAATAGGCTATAATCTTCAAACGACTTCTTCTCAATAACCAAGAAGGCCCATGGACTTGATATTTGGCCTGTAGCATGCTGGGGTGAAGGGCTACAAAGTTTGTTCAAATAAATGACCTTGACCTTCATTCAAGGTCATATGAGTCAAATAGGCTATAATCTTCAAACGACTTCTTCTCAATAACCAAGAGGCCCAGGGACTTGATATTGGGCCTGTAGCATGCTGGGGTGAAGGGCTACAAAGTTTGTTCAAATAAATGACCTTGACCTTCATTCAAGGTCACATGGGTCAAATAGGCTATAATCTTCAAACGACTTCTTCTCAATAACCAAGAGGCCCAGGGACTTGATATTGGGCCTGTAGCATGCTGGGGTGAAGGGCTACAAAGTTTGTTCAAATAATTGACCTTGACCTTCATTCAAGGTCACATGGGTCAAATAGGCTGTAATCTTCAAACGACTTCTTCTCAATAACCAAGAGGCCCAGCGACTTGATATTGGGCCTGTAGCATGCTGGGGTGAAGGGCTACAAAGTTTGTTCAAATAAATGACCTTGACCTTCATTCAAGGTCACATGGGTCAAATAGGCTGTAATCTTCAAACGACTTCTTCTCAATAACCAAGAGGCCCAGGGACTTGATATTGGGCCTGTAGCATGCTGGGGTGAAGGGCTACAAAGTTTGTTCAAATAAATGACCTTGACCTTCATTCAAGGTCAAATGGGTCAAATAGGCTATAATCTTCAAACGACTTCTTCTCAATAACCAAGAGGCCCATGGACTTGATATTGGGCCTGTAGCATGCTGGGGTGAAGGGCTACAAAGTTTGTTCAAATAAATGACCTTGACCTTCATTCAAGGTCATATGAGTCAAATAGGCTATAATCTTCAAACGACTTCTTCTCAATAACCAACAGGCCCAGGGACTTGATATTGGGCCTGTAGCATGCTGGGGTGAAGGGCTACAAAGTTTGTTCAAATAAATGACCTTGACCTTCATTCAAGGTCAAATGGGTCAAATAGGCTATAATCTTCAAACGACTTCTTCTCAATAACCAAGAGGCCCATGGACTTGATATTGGGCCTGTAGCATGCTGGGGTGAAGGGCTACAAAGTTTGTTCAAATAAATGACCTTGACCTTCATTCAAGGTCATATGAGTCAAATAGGCTATAATCTTCAAACGACTTCTTCTCAATAACCAAGAGGCCCAGGGACTTGATATTGGGCCTGTAGCATGCTGGGGTGAAGGGCTACAAAGTTTGTTCAAATAAATGACCTTGACCTTCATTCAAGGTCATATGAGTCAAATAGGCTATAATCTTCAAACGACTTCTTCTCAATAACCAAGAGGCCCAGGGACTTGATATTGGGCCTGTAGCATGCTGGGGTGAAGGGCTACAAAGTTTGTTCAAATAAATGACCTTGACCTTCATTCAAGGTCACATGGGTCAAATAGGCTATAATCTTCAAACGACTTCTTCTCAATAACCAAGAGGCCCAGGGACTTGATATTGGGCCTGTAGCATGCTGGGGTGAAGGGCTACAAAGTTTGTTCAAATAATTGACCTTGACCTTCATTCAAGGTCACATGGGTCAAATAGGCTGTAATCTTCAAACGACTTCTTCTCAATAACCAAGAGGCCCAGCGACTTGATATTGGGCCTGTAGCATGCTGGGGTGAAGGGCTACAAAGTTTGTTCAAATAAATGACCTTGACCTTCATTCAAGGTCACATGGGTCAAATAGGCTGTAATCTTCAAACGACTTCTTCTCAATAACCAAGAGGCCCAGGGACTTGATATTGGGCCTGTAGCATGCTGGGGTGAAGGGCTACAAAGTTTGTTCAAATAAATGACCTTGACCTTCATTCAAGGTCAAATGGGTCAAATAGGCTATAATCTTCAAACGACTTCTTCTCAATAACCAAGAGGCCCATGGACTTGATATTTGGCCTGTAGCATGCTGGGGTGAAGGGCTACAAAGTTTGTTCAAATAAATGACCTTGACCTTCATTCAAGGTCATATGAGTCAAATAGGCTATAATCTTCAAACGACTTCTTCTCAATAACCAACAGGCCCAGGGACTTGATATTGGGCCTGTAGCATGCTGGGGTGAAGGGCTAAAAAGTTTGTTCAAATAAATGACCTTGACCTTCATTCAAGGTCAAATGGGTCAAATAGGCTATAATCTTCAAACGACTTCTTCTCAATAACCAAGAAGGCCCATGGACTTGATATTTGGCCTGTAGCATGCTGGGGTGAAGGGCTACAAAGTTTGTTCAAATAAATGACCTTGACCTTCATTCAAGGTCATATGAGTCAAATAGGCTATAATCTTCAAACGACTTCTTCTCAATAACCAAGAGGCCCAGGGACTTGATATTGGGCCTGTAGCATGCTGGGGTGAAGGGCTACAAAGTTTGTTCAAATAAATGACCTTGACCTTCATTCAAGGTCACATGGGTCAAATAGGCTATAATCTTCAAACGACTTCTTCTCAATAACCAAGAGGCCCAGGGACTTGATATTGGGCCTGTAGCATGCTGGGGTGAAGGGCTACAAAGTTTGTTCAAATAATTGACCTTGACCTTCATTCAAGGTCACATGGGTCAAATAGGCTGTAATCTTCAAACGACTTCTTCTCAATAACCAAGAGGCCCAGCGACTTGATATTGGGCCTGTAGCATGCTGGGGTGAAGGGCTACAAAGTTTGTTCAAATAAATGACCTTGACCTTCATTCAAGGTCACATGGGTCAAATAGGCTGTAATCTTCAAACGACTTCTTCTCAATAACCAAGAGGCCCAGGGACTTGATATTGGGCCTGTAGCATGCTGGGGTGAAGGGCTACAAAGTTTGTTCAAATAAATGACCTTGACCTTCATTCAAGGTCACATGGGTCAAATAGGCTATAATCTTCATACGACTTCTTCTCAATAACCAAGAGGCCCAGGGACTTGATATTAGGCCTGTAGCATGCTGGGGTGAAGCACTACCAATTTTGTTCAAATAAATGACCTTGACCTACATTCAAGGTCACAGGGGTGAAATCGGCTCAAATCTGTAAACAATAATTTTGCGATAGCCAAGAGCCTCCAAGACCTGATATTAGGCCAATAGAATGCTGGAATGAAGGACTAGAAAATTTTTAATATGAATAAAACTAGCTTACAATGATATTTGAATAAAGAGGTAATCAACATAGTATCTTTAGAAATGACTTCAATCAACTTCAAAGTTGCTGTAGAGCCAGGTGAGCGATACAGGCCCATTGGGCCTCTTGTTTGTTAAACCTTATATGATTTTATTGTATATCATGGTTTGAGTGTTATATCCCATAATGAAGGTATTTGTTCATTAGTTGTTATGTTACAGTATTGTATTGCACTGTAATATTGTAATATTGTAATTTAGTATAGTATCTGTTGAGTATGATAATCGATGTATGCTTATGCATTGAACTGTAACCAAATGGTAGTATACAGTCGATATGAATACAATTTGGGTGACAAATAGATAGAATGTCAACCGTTAGTATTGTATAATAGCACTTTAATATTGTAATATTGTAATAGCATTTGGTTTTATGTTTGTTTTGTTTAACTTCCTATTAGCAGCCAGGGTCATTTAAAGAGGTTAACCGCAGACGGACCGGTAAACGGCACATCTCCGATCACTAAATAAACTTCAGTACACGTTTCTATGTGACAAAATTAGAGGCTTTCCGACTTCATTTCTTGAAAACAAATACAGAATATGTATTTAAAAGACGTTTTAAAACTCAACCTGAGAGGGAAATGTATGAAATATAACGGCAAATCTTCTCTGTAAATCGCCGCTGCCTTTGAAGTTATCACTGTGCGGTACTGTGCACATGCTTGTTTCTTTGATGTGTCAATCAAATTAGACTCCACTTTATAGCGGGGACTTATTGCGGGTTGCGATTAAATAAATAATATTTAAAAAATGAGGTTTTTTAAATATCACTTTTCAGCGTTTTATAAGGAAAATAAAATGAAAAACTCAACAATTCCAACAATCTGTCATGTGTAAAAAATCTTTTTCTATTAGCCAATTTTTCTGATCTCTCTGCGGGCAAGCCTATTTAAGGACGTGCCAGGTTTTGCAGATGAAGGAAAGACGGAGTATCAGGAGAAAAACCACGGTCATAAAATGCATGCATCACGTTGAACGAGTGATATATGTGTAATATTCTAAAGATATCTTTTTATGAATGTACTGTAGGATGGGCGCAATAGTGCCGGGTGTGTGAATATATTGCTGTGTGTCATACCAATGTCATAATAGTGTAAAAAATGTAATACAGTAGCTATACAGCAATCTAATTAAAATCAAGATGGTCATTCTCACCAAGTAACATGAACATCTAACAACCTCCCATAAGGGGTCAGGTCATGTCGGGATGACTTTTGAGATATGTTTTACACTTTCGGGGCGAATTATCAATTTGTCGATATCACCGAAGCAAACCATTTCATCACAGTATGTGTGTACATGTAGCTTTATGCTTTCTGGGACGAAATGACTTGAAACAAATTGACAGATGATACAAGCTATGTACTCTAGTCATTCTAATTCGGACATATAATATTCACTACCAAGATTCTGGAAGTAGTCATTTGATTTACTAATACAAAAGTTCACCCTGACGTGACACCTTATGGGATGTTGTTAGATGTTCATGTTACGTAGTGACAATGATCACCTAGATTTTAATTAGATTGGCTATACAGTCACTGTAGGACAAGTGTTATACTATGAACAGTGTATGGTATGATAGGACGTATGAATAAAGAAGTGTCGTTTCTATCATTGTATGAGAAGTGTAATTCTGTTTATATTATTGTACGCTTGAATAATAAGATGTGTGCTTTACTGTCAATTATATCACTGTAGTACTGTACTTGATATTGGCCTCTTGTCATACACAATTAAAAGCGTGCCTGAGTGAACTAAATTGAATTGAAAAAAAAAAAAAAAAAAAAAACCCACACACACACAGGTAAAAATTATCTAACCCAGAAATCGTCAACGTTCGGTACCCTGTATTTATTTATTCATTTCTATTATATCGTTTAGTATATTGATCTCTTTTTTTTTTTTTTTATATGAACGGGGCATTAATTGATTTTCGGCTAATGCGTTATGAAACAGTTATTCGATAACCCTACCGCCGACAATTCTGAATACATGTATATTTATCAGTTACTTAAAATATTTCTTAATCTTGGAAGTTAAAAAGATAAATAAAAATGTAGGAATAATGTCATAGGTGGATTTCGTTTGAAAATGTGTCATTCAAAACAAAGCCTTAACAAAACTGTGTACGAAAATACATGATGAATTAGAATGGAAAAATAAATGTTAATCCACATAAAATACAAATATATCAAATGGATTATCCAGATATGCAATCACCTCATTATGTAAATAACTATAAAACATATATATAAAAGTGCTACGTCATGGAATCACATTAAATATATACATACCATATCGTCGTAAGGGATAAATCTACAACACTCGAGAAGTTATGAACACAATAACGATTTGGTTGTGTGTCGCGCGTCTGTAGTTTAGAAAAATGGCTATTGAAGACCTATATGGTTTTGAATAGCGTTACTTAATATACACGTATTATTTAAAGGGAATTTGGTGAAAACGTATATACCAGAATGTCGCATTGCGGCATATCGTCAAGACCAATTTTGGGCTCTATTTGTTGAGATAAGTGGAAGACCCGCTAGACTGATATACAGTACATGTATTTCTTTTGTAAAGTCTACAGAAAGGTAGATACCCTACATATGTGTATGTTCAGATACACTACAAGTTAAATAACAAACATGAATAAAACTTTGAGTATAAATACACTATGTATACACGTAAATATTATACATGTAGAGTTATGTTATATACATGTTTTTATAAATATATATATAACAAATTAAGGGTTAATTGTATTGGAGGCAGTCCCTATTAAATATGTCCTGCGAAGATAGATATAGGTTCCCGGAAGTATTTTTCCTACCTGTGTGAACCGTAAAATGAAGGTTACCTCCCTTTGGTCATACTTTTGCATTTGATTATAATTATATGCATTACATTTCACAAAAATGAATGAAATGACACACACTGTATAAAAATATATCTTATCTATTTTAGGTAACTAAAATCGATCGCTTAAAGACAGATAGAAAAAGAGGGAAAAAAAGAACAACAAACAAACCGAGTGTCTTAATGTAAATATTTTCATGAATCTGGTGATGTGGTTTCTACCATAAGAAATACTCATCTATATGCAAGTTTGTAAAACGCGAATAATCTGAAACCGATTACATCTTCAAGAGGCTAAAAATTCAACTAATTCTAGTAAAGATAAATTGTGCTATACATGATTATATGTTGTGTATGAGCGTGACGTCACATATAAACCGGCGACGAAAACAGGCGACATGTCGATAAGGACCTTTTACAGCAGAGTTGTTATAATGAAATGCTTAATTATAAACTAATATGCTAATGATTCGCGTGATTTGAACACGCACACCCGGAACAAATACAATTACTGTATACATAGCTATAACTGATCATGAATTACACTTAACATCAGACACTCTAATACAGGTTATCAATAATCTTATAACGATAAATATCAGTATAATCTCACCCGGGACACCCCAACAAAACCTTCTACTCTAGCAAAGTATAACACTCTTATCGAGAACAACATAAACAAATGTATCAGTTACGTGACCTATAAAAACGTTCGTATTTATATCAAATGTATAGATTGGACACAGTGCATGCATACAATTTAATAAAATTCTACAGCTTTTTTTTTTCGTCGCAAAATACGTTACATTATATCGGTGCGAGTCAGGTGTAAGCTAACTAGGCTTTGCAAGATTGTGTTCACAGGTAATTTCAATCGATCTCAGCGCATTCAATATATAAAAGTTGAGTACGATAGTCGACTTGTTTCATCCTGGCATTTTAAAAATGGCTGCCTGGTTTGTGTCAAGGCCATACCAACATTGACAGTAGTGCCACAACATACCACGGTTTTTCCGTTCCACGGTATCTTGATTTGTTGGAATTCCAACCACATTTGTGGTGTCGTGAATGTGTGAACTTATAGTGATTAATTTGGACATTATATTGCGAGTGTAAACGGGACGTGTGGTATCTACACAACTGCTACTTCTACAACAATAACAACAACAACATGTCGGTAAGTGTGGATACTACAATCTTTATACATTGTTGTGTAAACAATGGAAGTTACTACAATAGTTCGTCAACACGATAAACAAAGGACTCGTCTCACCAATATGATATCAGGTTAAGATTTACATTGATAATAATTCTATATAGCATAACATTATTACACACAAATACCGGAGCAACGGTTTGTACATAGAGTGACATATATTGTTTATGTATATACATTTGTATAAGGAATTTGGGTAGATATACAGCAATACATCAACGCTCTTTCCCATAATTTACCAATATGAATTTCCTGTCATTGGGGAAGTCCTACTTACTATAGATCGTACTTATACAGACCCGTGTTTCTCTTTACCCCCTTGACTATTGGTTCATGAACATGAATATATATCTTTGACCATTGTAGATTAGTTAGATTTCAATATGGATGCCGTACATAATAATATATACATGGGTCATTAATAAGTAAATAGGGTAGCTATACTAGTCAGTATTGTGTAATTGCACAGATATCGATTATTAACTATTTGTATGACTAGACGTTTTGTACCCGATTCATGTCTCAACTAGCTCGCGGCTTGTGTTCTACGGTAGCTCAATGCAGTTCATGTTAAAGGTACTTGTATAGAACGGCGGGTCGATATTGAATGTATATCACCGAGTTAACACGTATTTAACTAATGAAGGAAGTTTTGAAAACCAGTAGGAACAACTTCCTCTGTTGATACAACTTACTTCGAAGACTGATTTTTGTTTGTTTTATTTTGTTGTTTTGTTTTGTTTTTGTTTGTCTGTTTATTTTTTTTATTTTTTTTTTATTTTGTTGTTTTGTTTTGTTTTTGTTTGTCTGTTTTTTGTTGTTGTTGTTGTTGTTGTTGTTTTGTTGTTTTTTTATTTCAGGAAATAAAGCACGAGTAAGCTAAGACTGTTATTGAAATTATGAAATATTTAGACTCCTTAAATTTTCGAAACGTAACACGTCAGCACGCACATTTGAGACTAGCCTTTTGAACTTGTCCTGTAACGCCTAGCTGTTCCTGTACAATTAGATACCGTCCTCACCCATTCACTTTGCTAATGATGTTATTTAGTTGTGTCCCAAAGGTAGAGACGGGGTGGTTTTTAGCGTCATAAAGACTCCATATACATATATTATGACAATGAATGTTTACAGCGATATTAAATTGATATCGTTCTGTGACCGTACATAACATAATTATTATATACATTTGTACGTTGGTATATGCGGTAATAATCTATATATTGTATTTTGATAATGAGTTTTAATTTATAAAGTAATCAAGATAAAATAGCACTTCGTGATAAAACATCAAAACTCAAATTTCAAGAAACAAATATATGTTTCTAGGAAACAAATCTATATTATCAATAATTCTATATTATATCTAAGCAAATCTTAATTTAATGTTATACAAATCACATTATCTTTTGTATATCTATTTTTTCATATTGTTATAAATATGTATCAACTTAATCATTGTTATAACGATATTTATAAAGTATTGATAGATTGTACATAAGTTGATATATGGCATCTCTTCCATATCCGATGCGAAATTTCGACATATTTTTCAGATTATGATAATTTTATCATGAAACTGTCCACTCATTCTTACGTTTGCTTACAATAAAGTGACCCCTCCCCCCACCCCACCCCAAGTACACTTAATTCATAAACACACGAATCTGGTCTGAACGAGGATTTAGCCATTGTGCCTTTTATCTTACAGGAGCAGCAGCAGCAGAAACAACAGCAGCAGCAGCAAGTGGAGGGGGAGGTCGACGAGAAAACAGAAAGTAAATGCATCTGTATTTGTTTGAATCGAGTTTGAATATGTTGAATGTAATGAAAAACTCGAACGAAAAGCTAGCTTTACAGAAATGCAATGAATTGATACATGTCCCTGTCAGCTCCTGAAGTAAATGTTTATTTCAAAATGTCTGGATCTGTAACAATTTACCTGTTTGCGACGCCGAAGAAATTAACATTGTTTTAATTAAGGAATACTTCTTGCTTTAACAGTTTGCTGGTGTGTACACTGCATTTATTACAAATATCTTAAATGACGCAAGCCAATAAAATAAGTGTGTTTTATTTAATGCTAACAAAAAATAAATTGGCATTCTTTTTTTTTCGGCTTTATATGAATAGACGTAACAGACGGACAATTAATTGATGATTCCAATTTGGCGGGAAAGGTTGTAAACTACACAAAAAACAAAATATAGTTCCACATTAATATCGTTCATTCTATTCGAATCTTGTAGGATATTTCAAACATTTTATTTCTTATGGTTATGTTTTGGTTAATTCGACCATATTCCATCCAGGAACGAAAAATGTTGAAGCGTATTCATACTAATTGCGCATGTGTGCACCGGTCCGGCTATAAACAATATAGTTCTTTGCTTCAAATTTGATGTGTATACACTTATTACTGATGTTTTCGTTATTAATGTTATAAAAAGATACACCAGAAATGTAATTATGATATTGTACATGTACAGTTGACTTATAAAATAACTCAAATATTTGTTCAGGAGACGCCATATAAATTTTGATTTGTTCGTATTCTTTTTAGTTTGAAATGTACACCGGTCTTATATTTTTCACTTCGTTCTTGCCGTTGAATCTGAATTTATTTTGTAAACATATTTTTTTTCAGTACTTCGGGTGACTTTCAATTATTTTGACAAGAACAAAGATGGAACAGTATCAGTGAGTGAGCTCGGTAAAGTGTTCCAGTCCCTCGGGCAAAATCCGACCAACGAACAAATAAGGCAAATGATTAGCGTGGTGGACGCCGATAGTAAGTACCCCAACAGTATAGATACTGAAAATATAGATACCAATATATCTATATAGCATATACAATATTAATACCGATATATCTTTATAACATATACAATATTAATACCGATATATCTATATAGCATATACAATATTAATACCGATATATCTATATAGCATATACAATATTAATACCAATATATCTATATAGCATATACAATATTAATACCAATATATCTATATAGCATGTAAGAAAAAGGAGTCTGTCATTGCGAAGATAAATGTATAAAAATAACAAACAAAATCTAACAAACAAAACAAACAAAACAGAACAAAAAACAAAAAACAAACAAAACAAAACCAAAAACAAAAATAAAACAACAAGACTTTGCCGCTAGGTCCCACTCTGTGTCATTACTCTATCGATTGTACTTACCCGACAACTCCTGTGATGCTTCACAGATATTCCTACAATACGTACTGTAACCGTGCTTATTTTGGCGTACTAAAATTTTAGCGCACAAGAGAATCTAACCAGATTAGCGAATGATTAATTCGTGCGCTCTTAATTTCTTGCCATAAACAATAACAATTGATATATATATATATAACTGTATTTCGTGCAATTCTAATTTTACCGAATTACTTCTACGCAAAAAGTGCTAAAATAGAATCACTGCTAATAAAGGTACGACTACAGTATTCCAGTAGTCATTAGTAGCAATCTTGGTAATCTTTGCAGCTGCCTTATCATTTATCAAAATGTTACGTGATTTAACCAGACTTCAAGCTTGATTGATAACGCCTGGTCTGATTCTCATGAGTTTCCATGCAACTATATATGTTTATATATATATTCACTAATACTTACATTTGATACCTTCACAGACAATGGCATTTTGAATTTTGAGGAATTCCGGAAGTTTGTGGAGAAGTATCAAGGTGCACAGACGCAAGATGACAGAGAAGCCGACTTGCGGAGGGCATTTGAAATCATCGACAAAAATAACAGTGGATATATCAGTTTAAAAGAGTTTAAAACACTGGTGAAGAGCGTTGGCGAGAGACTAACCGATGAGGAAATAAAAGAGATGCTTGATGTTGCTGATATAGATAAAGATGAAAAAATCAGTTATGCCGGTAAACATTTAACACGATCGTACATCTAATTTAACAACTTAGATTTGTATATAAGCCGCTGTTTTATCTACACTCTATGTTAATCACTTAGAAGTGTCCTCTAGGAGTTGATTTCATCACCCCTCTCAGTAAATAAATTAGACTTGTCCTCTAGGCGTTGATTTCTCCACCCCTCTAAGTAGATCACTTAGGCTTGTCCCCTATGCGTTGATTTCTCCACCCCTCTGATAAGATCACTTAGACTTGTCCTCTAGGCGTTGATTTCTCCACCCCTCTGATAAGATCACTTAAACTTTTCCTATAGGCGTTGATTTCTCCACCCCTCTGATTAGATCACTTAGACTTGTCCTCTAGGCGTTGATTTCTCCACCCCTCTGAGTAGATCACTTAAAAGTGTCCTCTAGGCGTTTGGTCAACCACCCCTCTGAGTAGATCACTTAGACTTGTCCCCTAGGCGTTGATTTCACCACCCCTCTGAGTAGATCACTTAGACTTGTCCTCTAGACGTTGATTTCTCCACCCCTCTGATAAGATCACTTAGACTTGTCCTATAGGCGTTGATTATCCACCCCTCTGAGTAGATCACTTAGAAGTGTCCTCTAGGCGTTTGGTCAACCACCCCTCTCAGTAGATAACTTAGACTTGTCCTTTAGGCGTTGATTTCACCACCCCTCTGAGTAGATAACTTAGACTTGTCCTTTAGGCGTTGATTTCTCCACCCCTCTGAGTAGATCACTTAGACTTGTCCTCTAGGCGTTGATTTCTCCACCCCTCTGAGTAGATCACTTAGACTCGTCTAGGCGTTGATTTCACCACACCTCTGATTTGATCACTAAGATTTGTCCTCTAGGCGTTGATTTCACCAAACCTCTGAGTAATCATTTAGACATGTCGTGTAAGGCAATGTTTCATCAACCATTTGAGTGAACCACTTTTGCTTGACCTGTGGGCGCGCTCTTTTCCTACCATTGGAAAAAGAATAACGTCAACTTGTCCTGTTGACGCTCTGTTAACCACCATTGGAATAAATCACCTAGACTTGTCCTGTAGGCGCTCTTTTACCTGTCACACCCTTGGAATAAATCCCTTAAACCTATAACTACTCTTTCACCACCTCTCTGAGAACATCACTTAGACTTGACCTATAACCTCTATTTTACCCCCCCCCCCCCCCCCCTGAGTACATCACTTAGACTTGTCTTGTAACCTCTGTTTCACCACCCCCTGAATAAATCATTTAGACTCGCCTGTTATGTCTGTTTTACCACCCCTCTAAGTACATCACATAGACTTGTCTTGTTGCGCCTGTTTTACCACCCCTCTGATTATTCACTTAGACTTAACCTGTAACCACTGTTTTACCAACCCTCTGATTATTCACTTAGAATTAACCTGTTACCACTGTTTTACCAACCCTCTGATTATTCACTTAGACTTGACCTATAACCTCTGTTTTACCACCCCTCTGAGTATTGACTTAGACTTGACCTGTAACCGCGGTTTTAACACACACACACACACACACACACACACACACACACACACACACACACACACACCCCCCCCCCCCCCCGAGTACGTCACTTACATGTAGATGTGATCTGTAACCACTGTTTTCTGTTTTACCACCCATTCGAGTCCATCACTTAAACTCACCTGTTATGTCTCTTTCACCATCCTTCGAGTACATCACTTAGACATGTCATGTAATCCTTCTACCTATTCTTAATTTTATTTCTATTGTTTTGACAGAATTTGCGAAGATATTGGCGTCCTGATACCCTGGACAAAGTACGCGAAGTAATGAGTTGATAACATCTTAACATTACCTTGTGAAATAGCTTCTCCACATACCAAACAGAATACATAGCAGAGATGGTATGACAATGCTGACTTTTCATCCGACTGGGAAATCAGGAATGTTATTCTGATAAATGGTGCCCTCCTTCAGTGGACTTGGTAATATTTCACTCGAAAACCCTTGGAAGATATTTACCTTTAGGCGTGTTTATCTCCGTATTTGAGTACATTTGAACAAAACCAATTTGAAAATATAGAATGTATTGTAATGGTAAGTAAAGTCTTAACTAATTATCCACCTAATGATATGCGATAAGCGTACTTCTCTAGCTCAAGTTTGATAATAGAAAACAACAACACAAAAAACAAAACAAAAACAAAACAAAAAACAAAAAAAACAAACAAACAAACAAACAAACAAACAATACTCCTTATCTAGTTTGCTTTAATTTGAAATTTACTAACTCGATAAGATAAATTAAATAGCTAATTAATAAAAACTCCAATCATCCAGAAGATATGTTCCTGGACATTTTCCTAGAGCGTACTTTCATTCTGACATTGTTACTTTTATTTGTGATCGCCTCTTTATCTCAATGGAATACTTATTTGCTGAGATAATCCGTCGTAGTATTGCTAAACTGCGCATTGAGTTGCTATTAACACAAACATTTATATAGGTGCCAAATTTACATTGTACATAAACCATTCTCCTCAATAAATCTTTATCAATATCTCTCTTTCAAAATATGTATCAATATTTCTATAAATGTATCTAAACAAGTTACCAACAATTTATTTCTGTGGTAAAAAGAAAAAAAGTCTTTAAATGCACGTAATCGAGGAATGTTTATGTTTAAATAAATATTATGTACAATATTGATATGGCAATTGTATATGTGAACAAATTTCATATACAAAAAATATTATGTAAATATGTCTATATATAAAAATAAATATTATGTACAATATTGATATGACAATTGTATATGTAAACAAATTTTATATACAATAATAATATGTAAATATGTCTATATATATAAACACATATTATGTACAATAGTAATATGTAGACATGTCTATATGTAAACAAACATTTAAGTATTTGTTATGTATCAAAATGTTTTATTAGGTATGTTGTCTCATTTGGAATGTAAGGAAATTCCTAATTGTGCATGCGCGTCTTTCTGTAAACGAAAACCCACACATTTCTCTGCAAAACTAAACGTGGTATTTCGTTTAATGTATTAGCTCACCGGTTATCCCTGGCGTCGGCGTCGGCGTGGGCATCGGCGTCGGTGTTAGCATCGGTGTCGGCGTCGGTGTTGGCATCGGCGTCGGCGTCCCACCCAAAGACTTTAAAGTTTTCGGGTAAGTTTTTTGGAAAGCTTGTAAGTTCAAAAGTACACACTCTACGCCCTTGTAATTTGGTTTATACGTTTATTAGATGTCTAGGGGTGATGTTGTGGCAAAATCATGAAGGAAAACAAATTGTGTTTTTTTTGTATTTTACCATTTTGCCACCAAAATTCACTTTAAGGTTTTTGGGGTATGTTTTTGGAAAGCTTTGAGTCCAAAAATGAGTTAAACATGAGTGCATAGTGTATTTACTGCTGCAGAGGAGCTTCGCAATTATTGATTGCAATGTGTTGTTTCTACGCTGTATTGTTTTTCTATATTGTAACTGGTGCACTAAGAACATGTCGATGGTATATTTGTCACAGTAAGTTCCATTTTACAACTACCCTATTTGTATTTGTATTTAACTCCGTAAGCTCAGGGATACCTCTACTAAAATATTAGGCAGGATCAACAACTTTGAACCAAACATTAACGAAAGCTGTAAAGAGACCTTGTTTTCTCTAAGAGGATAACTGCAACAGGATATCAATATCATTGTAAACCTTTAAACGGAAAATTAAGAAAAATATCACGATATCGTTTTCGGATGTACATGAATTTGCAATTTTCTTAATGGAAATTACAGTAATCAATATAAATCGGATTAAAGGCAGTAAAAAAATAACTGAAATATACTGCATACATTTGCTATGGATTTTAAAGATTTACTACTATTACTCCTTGTCATGAATGTATAAATGCAATCGGATTTTGAATAAACTTACTAGTAATAATCCTTTTACATTGTAGATGTGTTTAATCTATAAGAAGTAGAAGTTACCTTCTCGATTTGGAAAGGTAACTTGACCCCGACCCTGTGTTACAAGACTACAATTAATTTAATCATTCTACAAGTAATCTGTCATAGGCGGCGGAAGGGGGCATGAGTTGCTTTTTGCATTCTACATATTTTCTTTATTTTGTTTATTCTCACTCATTTACAGTTCTTTGATACAGTATTTCAGGTATTTCATATATCAAAATATTGACTTCAAAATTCAAATTTTATGTAAGCTTAATAACTTACACAAAAGGGCAGTGTTTTCGTTGTCTCGTTTATAATGTATTTATTGTACTAAAAATACATGATATAATTGACCAACAAATGCATATATTAAAACTTTATTCCTGATATTATATACTGATATAGTACATGTATGCTAACTCTCTTATATGCCACCTATATGTAAATTAGTAAGATATTTAAAATCCATCTTTTATGTTTACAACGTATTGATATTGTGGCTTACCGCGATTGTTTCGTTTTGTTATTTGTAATATTTTTCAGCATAATTAGAATATGTATTTATATTGTTGAGAACAATGAGAAGAAACGCTTCGGATATGGACACACCTATTTTGATATATGCATACTTCCGCATGGATTTCTTTTCGTGAGAACTGATTAAAAACTATGTCAAGTATATATCGATTGCAATTTCCACCAATATACAAAACGTGAAGTATTTGAAATTACAACTTTTGGTTCATTTTTGTCTGGTATTAAGAATAATAAGTTGTTCCAAAGCAAACTATGAATATTTACATAATCGGTATCAAAACATCATAGATACCCTTCATGCGTTCTTTGAAGATCAGAAATGTTATATAACTGAAAAAAATAAATGAATAAGTAAAAAATAAAGGACAATTCTGTACTAAATTTCTGTGTACTCTTTAGATAGAAATAATTTGCTCTTTTGTACCATGTTTGTTCAAGACTAAGGTGTCCATATTTGTATGTACTATACATACCACATATACCTTTTCATGTGGTACATTATTTTATGTGCTTTTCCTTTATCCATTAATATAGATACATTATTTTAATGGTAGTGTTTTTATATTTACTCCTTTTAGTAAAGTTATACAACCAAATTGATATTATGGTTAATTTTCTTGTGATAATGCTTTACCAAATTTCCATTTTTTTTGATGATATGAAACAAGCACAGTTTAGCACCAATATTTCTTAATACACCTCCAGTTGAAAAAATAATATCAAGATTACTGTGTATTGTCTCTGTAGTCATCACAATAAGGCAGCGACTTTTTGTTCTGTCACCAATGTCAAGAATAAATTTAGTTCTTTGTTCTTATTGGTGGGATTGGAGGTGTTCCTTCCCTTAAGCCTTATGAATTGTCGGTCTTGAAATGTACTGATGACTCAGTTGAATAGTACATCCGAGTCGAAGGTCAGAAAAAATATATTCTTAACCATTAATTTATTGAAACATACTCAATCCATGGTTGTAATACTTTATGTAACTAGAAGATTGTACTAAACTATCAAATTAGTGAATGTATATGTGAATGTGAGATTGTAGAAAGTTATTAAATGTTACTAAACATATTCGTCTGTTTTATTTAAAATTCATTTATTTATATGTGTATGTTCATCAATATGCTGTAGTAACGAATTTGATTAGTACAAATAAACTTGATTTCCTATCTTTCTGGAATTGTTCGTGTCGAAAATCAAACATTTACATTCATAATGTATTCTTCGTCTATGTCAAGTTAGGCACGGAAACAAAGTTATGAATGAATGGGATAAATTAGTTGTGTTTGGAAAATCTGTTGTCTTAAATTAAAAACGTTTCTGAGCCCACATACATACTAACATCATATGCATATCCAGTATGGTACGGTTTTGGAGACTTTTTATTATGCCTGGAAAAACAAATCAAAATTGTATGCCTCAACTTTTTTCCGATATATACCCACCCGTCTTTGTAGTTCAATGACACCATCCTAGGATGGGGGCCGCGGTGGTCGAGTGGTTAAGGTGTCACGACACTTTATCACTAGCCCTTCACCTCGAGGTTGCGAGTTCGAAATCTACGTGGGGCAGTTACCAGGTACTGACCGTAGGCCGATGGTTTTTCTCCGGGTACTCCGGCTTTCCTCTGCCTTCAAAACCTGGCACGTCCTTAAATGACCCTGGCTGCTAATAGGACGTTAAACAAAAACAAACAAACCGTCCTTGATATCGACTCTATATTTAAAAGATATGAGACGGTAACCTTGAAGACATAATGTAAGTTGACAAATACACGTACAATATAGCCAGATACAGGTAGTATTGAAAGCTAATGTATACACACTTCCAAAAGTATTTTTACGCTACGCCAAAGTTTATTCATTTGTCGATATTGCGCATAAACACATAATTATATTTCGTTCAAAAGGATTAATACCCGCTCCCGATTTTGAAAGACAGTGTTTATCGAATAGATTCGTGCTTAGCAGAGTCTTCTGAGAGTTTGAGATAAACTGTACGTTGTTGACGTAGAGTTACGCTGTTGGTTTAAATACCCGAAGTTAAATTTGGAATACAAATATTTCTAATACATATACCTTGAATCAGGCAATTGGGTCAATATAGGTTAACATATATCTACTCCAATATACAACTAAACACCAGAGTTTTCTACTGTGGTTCACAGCACATTTTCTACATGTGATTCTCCAGACATTTGCCCGTGTCATATGTTAATGCATTTTATCAATGCTATAACAGGATTTCACGTGTGATATGTCTGACGTGTTTAAAACTTACCATTTGTAAAAATACGAAACTCTTTACAAAATAAATATAATTCAAAAGCACTTCTTCAATCAAATTAAGAGTTAGATACAAAAGAGAAAAACTGAATTAAACTACATTATACAGCCGTTCCGTCCTTCTACGGACTCGAGCTCGTTAAGGGAGGTGACCAAAAATGCAAAATAGGACGAAAGAGATGCCACAAGCTGGAATGGGAGGTGCAAAAACCCACATTTCAATATCATTTCGCAATTTATAAAACTGGATTTCAGAAAAAATGTTAAACACACGTGTACATTTTGAACTTAGGCACTATTCAAATCAATTAAAAGCAGGTTGTAATAAAACTCGGGGGCTGAAAAGTCCACCAGCAGATGTTTTCCAGGCCTTATACTATATGAGTGTTTCGGATGCAAGTTCATAATTATCCGTCATCTCGGTATATCGATAATAGAAACGGGCGATTTACAGTCAATTTGATTTTGTTTTGCATAGCTAAACGTTCTATCAACAGTTCTAGTAATTTAAGCACGGTCTCCCATGTGTGCGAGATGTATGCGTGGAGTATGTGTGTATGTGTGCTTTTGGAGGCTGCGATAAGTTCGTGTTTGTCTCCTTGTGATAGCGCGAACCTGATGTCGAATTGATAGTGTTATATCCCTGAAGGATACGATGGAAGACATCCAGCAGGACACCTACTTGGTCACATTATACTGACAACGGTCGAACCAGCCGTTCCACTCCTTAGAATGTCGTGTATTAAGCAGGAGGATCAACCACCATGTTTTATAGAGTCTGATGTTTCTTGACCAGGGAAACGAACAAAAAGCCTTCCTCATGGAGACGATTATTTATATAAAGGCCAGAAGTAATGAAGCGTCAAGGGCAAGATTAAGAAGAAAGTTGTTTAGAAAAGAAAATATCCCAGATTTAGTCGCCACTTACGATCATGTAGCGAAGCAGTATTTGTTATGATTTTTGTATAGGTTGGTTTCGCGGGTCTCAGTGTTTGACTGTTGGAAGAATTTTGTTTGATTTATTTTGTTTAACGTCCTATGAACAGCCAAGGTCTTTTAATGATGCCTGGTTTTGGAGGTTGAGGAAAGCCGGAGTATCCGGAGAAAAACCACCGGCCTACGGTCGGTACCAGGCAACTGCCCCACGATGGATTCGAATTCCGGGGCCAGAGTTTGAGGACAGGTGATAAAGTGTCCAATCGGGAATCAAACCCCGGCCGCCTATGTGAAAGGCAAGTGTGTTACCACTGTGGGGGCAGGAGATACAATTCTTACGCCCGACCTACAGGGTACCGATTTGTGGTAAACTTTCTATATCATATGAAAGGTTAAGGTTATATATGTCTGAAGCAGTATATGTCCCTGTCATTCAACGCAATAAATCAGAAATATGTGTGCAACATAGTGCTTGATAAAATGATTTTGTCGAGCAAGCATAATCCAATATTTCAATATTTAAATACACTGGAACCTTGTGTTTTCGAAGTTTTTCCCCAAGGTATCCAGAGGATTAAAGATATCAGAGTAAATTTACGAAGTTTTACTTAATAAAAAAACAACATAATTACGTTTTCTTCTAGAATATCACGCAAATAGTTCTTATCTTAGTGACAAAAGTGACATCGATGCAACATTTACGTTTAGATTATAAAAGTATCGAAAATGTTAATTTTTACTATATTTGCGATATTGAACGCCTAAAAGCTTGCTGCATGTTGCATAATGTACACATTATCATATAGCTCAACAAAAATGCTTGATTAGGTTACAGGTTGAAAGATTTATATATACTGTACGAATGATTTACTTTGAATATAATTCCTTTAAAACTGATATATTATGCTTGAATGAGCGGCTTTTTTTCAGAGAAAATGTATTCTTTTATCTACTTAAAATGGAATACTAATTTAAAACTACATTTGTATATCCTGGATTTCTATATACGTTAAATGATAATTGCGTATTGTTTGCAAATACTAAGTTTAATGATATCGCAGCCTCAAAATACTCCCTTTTGGTCCTTAATCAAAAGAACATATACATTATCTTTAATATGAGTGCATTTATTTGTTAACATTCAATGGGCGCCACATATGTCGATGAAGTTGTGCTTGTTTGCTGCGAATTTTAGTTCTCGATAGGTATCATCTTGATTTGATATCCAAACTTTATTGATTTTTGTTAAGATCGAATTTCAAGTTTAGATTTTGCACTGTTATAAAGTTTTTCTTTATGTTAATTTTGCCCTACTTTGATACAGATTGAATTACAACAATATAATTTTTTTATCATTTATAACATTGATCGTCTATAACATACCGTCGTATTTCAGCGTGATATCAATACAAACCATCTGACTTCATATACTATATATATATATATACACACTGTAATTAATACTCTCACTTCAGAGTGTATATAGCCATCACACGAGTTGAACTTCACGGATCAGTGAGTCCTTATAGGTAAATATTCTCACTAGTTATATACAGTGGAGTTGTAAGCATCTTCCGACTCATTGACCTAGCCCGGCTTCACAGATATATCCAAGATATGGTAAGTATTTCTCGTCATATTAAGATTTTATGTCTTTGGTTGAGTTGGTAGCTCTCGCTTTCGCAATTCTGTAATATAAAAAGAAGTTGGTCTGGGTGAACAGCTCTTAAAACAATAACCGACATGCACACATATGTGTATTGTCTGGATTTAGATTCGTCGCACGCCGCGACAAAGCGGAACCTAATAAATTAGAAAGACGCTTTAATTACACATATTAAAGCGCATTATCATCTATGGTATGTCAATATAATACAAGATTCATTTTCTGAGCCAAACTGTACTTTTTTGTTACATATATTGATACACAGCAAATATGACATTGGCGGAGATGATTTATATGCTAATTATGAATATATTCCGACATCTTAAAACCGATAAGTCACTCCTCATCATAACATCACTGAAAGGTGTGCTAAATCAATAAATGATTTAAATATGTCGGACGCTAGGTCATCACTCCAACCACAACACGTTGAATAGTTGAATATATATGAGCTAATTTCCATAACACATTTCCGGATACAACGTTCTCTAGACAAACATATCCGCATTATTTAGTTTATGTTTCTTGATTTATAAAAATGAATCAGCAAGTTGATGCACGGATGAATATTTTATATGAGATATGAATCTACTTAAACAAAAGATGTGTGTTGGGTTTCCGACGGAAACTGTTCCTCTGATAAAGGAAGTTTCTGTCCATGTGTATACTCAATGTTTTTACGAAGACACTTTTATGACAGTTTGAACTTACTATATGCGTACGTTAAACGGCACTATGATTGTCACTGCCATGCGGAATGATAGACAACACAATGGCGGTGAAAGGTTATCAGTTTTAATGAAGAGTTGAGGACTTAACTTATCAATTTAATGACTGACAATTCACAGCTGATATTGATCAATCCATTAATTATATATCAAATTAAGGATTTGACTTATTTCATGTGCATTAAGTGCATGTATGTAGCATAAAGGAATATGCAAGCTTAATAGTGACATACACATTCAACATAAATGAATAAGTCTTTTATTAGGTTTAATTGAATTATCTGAAACTGCTTATAGTCAATCGTATTTACCTCATTGTTGTGGATGATCCCAATATGAATGTACTGTGCAACATGCAGTTTGATTTAATTGATGTACATGATGTATTTGATATATTTGATGTGTTTGATGTATTTGATGTATTTGACGGTTTTATTCGGCTTTACATCGTGTAACTTCTTTTTTGTGTACAATGCTTGCTTTATTGTTTACTTTCATAACGTTAATCTCAGTTTTTTCTGTCACAACTAAAATGATCTGCTTTACCACAAACAAGCAAAAAGATAAGTAGACATCTTTACAATGAACAAAATAATCTGACTAAAAATGTTAATCACGTAACGTGATATAACAGACCAAATGTTTCACAAAATTATCCGATCAATATTTATGAATCAATACAAAAGTGTATTTTACGATACATATTGTTCGTATATTTGATTTCCTAGTAATATAGCACGATAAATATGGAAATTTAAACATCAGGTGAAATACATCGCAATATTTTTCATTAAACGTAATAAGAAACTTCGGTCAGTTCTTTAATTACATTTTTACATAATATATATTTCATTGTTAATGCGCCAGATTTTAATAACACAAATTCATAAACCACTCCCATCGGATATACCCAAAGTGGTTTCATATCGAGAATATTAATACACCTCTACACCAATCGCTCACTTTATGTCATACAACGAAACATAATATCTCCTAATTAGATCACCATGACGACAATGCATTCCCCCACGATCTTCATTAATCATAATTATTTACATTTACTACTGATGATAGTTCGGTATGCAATGTACGTAACACATCTCGTTTTCTTTTATAGGCAGACAAACTAACAGAAGAACAAATTGCAGGTTTGTAGTTCTGAGGTTATTTTTATGTATATATCGGCTTGGCATTTGTTTTCTATTTGTTCATTGACTGATTTATCATTCCATATTTTCTGAAATAACAGAGGCAGTTAATTCTAACATTACAAGCAGTCATTTATGTTAGAAGGGAGGCTACTCATTTTCGAAACGTGTCAATTAACAGGTGTAGGTATAGATCATTAATTGATTATGTTGTTGTCTGGATTTTAATCATGTTAATCTTTTATATAATAATTTACTTAAAATGGGGGAAAATGCAATGCAATCTGTTGACATATTTATGTTTGATCGAACCTCCCCTACTATAACTACTTGGAGTTTTTATGTTCTTTCACCAGAATTCAAAGAGGCGTTCAGTCTCTTTGACAAAGATAACGATGGTACCATAACAACCAAAGAGTTGGGGACAGTGATGAGGTCACTAGGTCAAAACCCGACGGAGGCTGAGTTACAGGACATGATCAACGAGGTGGATGCAGACGGTATATGATTCATTATACATGTATATGAAATCGAGATGATTATGTAGTTAATTAGAGTCTCCTGGGATATCATGGTACCCCCCTTTGTGATTTTCCTACATTTAACTTTCCATTTCTCCATATTTCGTTGGCTGATTTAATGTTCAATAATTCATCAACAAAGGACCTGTTCTCATTCTTGCGACAACAACACAAGATTTATGTACATGGTGACTTTGACTTTTCAAAATAAGAATTTATTACATGTACATATTAATCACATAACGTTATATTAAGGGATCGTTATACCATGTCATAATATTATACCATAAAGATCACTATTGTAACGTCATCAATCAGGATGACGTCACAATAAATATATGACGTCAAACTATTGTCTTTGTTGGGAAAATATACCCTCCGAGTTGAAATTTGCATCCCGTATACAAATATTAGTTTGATAGTTTTCGCCCATAACATCAAAGATATGTGATATACAGGATCTTTCACTCGGGAATATGTTAAATGGAATTTATTTATCTCGTAAGATAACTAGATATACCACTCGCCCAGAGGCTTGTGGCATATCAAATTAATGAACTCGTTTCATAAATTCCATGTGACATTGTCACCTGTGTAACGTTATCATATATTTTCATTCTGATCCGATATGAGATTTTTGTTTACAGGAAACGGCACAATAGACTTCCCAGAATTCCTCACAATGATGGCACGGAAAATGAAGGACGCCGACAGTGAGGAAGAAATCCGTGAGGCATTCCGTGTATTTGATAAAGATGGAAATGGCTTTATCAGTGCAGCTGAATTACGACACGTAATGACAAATTTAGGCGAAAAACTTACAGATGACGAAGTTGACGAAATGATTCGGGAGGCTGATATTGATGGTGATGGACAAGTCAACTACGATGGTAGGTTTTCATGAAATCATTTATCGATCTGTTTGTTCTTGTCTCTGGATAATTCCTAAAACTTGTCGCATGGTCTGTTCTGGTTTGCTCCATAGGCGCCAGTATGATGTCTTTACGATAGGAAGGGAAATCTGTATCATTTCCTTTTTATTGCCATTTTTTCTTGTATCAATCTTTTTGCAATTATCTAGTGTGTCTGGGAATTCAGAATTAAGCAATTTTCAGATATTAGTTTATATTTGCTGATGAATCGTGTCCCGATCTAGAGTGTGCAGATGCATTTAAAATATTATCAGCAAAAACATTATCCTTTACTGAAATGGATAAAATTGGCAACTTTATGCTTTGGTTTCCCTGTTTCATTTTTTTTTCTGTTTTATTTCTTGGTTTCCATATTTTTTGTTAACATTAGATTAATCATATACTGCCTTTATCATATGATCATAAATATTCATCTGAAAAGCTTATTCTTCAGTTGTCCTTTTCATGCAAATTTGCACATAATTACATCAATCTTGATATATTAATCATATATTCTTAAAGTTGTATCTGTTAAAACAAGCAATCTCTAGTTCAATATTAAAGACATTAATGAAACCTTATATGTGAGGTCTTATGTTTTTTTCTCTTTTTTCTTCCAGAATTTGTTAAGATGATGACGGTATGTACGACCTATAAACTTATACTATTTATATATTTTCGTATCTAATAACGGTCAGACGATTCTATTTTTACAACGCAATGGGACCGTATCTTTGAGTAATAAATCTCTGATATTATCGTAAATATTTTTAAGTACCCTTTTCTTAATCACGTTCACAATTAATTAATTGTATATGTTTCTCCTTTTTCATGTCAGTCAAACACGGTAAGCTAATGCATTGCATATTATGATCAAATGAATTATTTCTTTCAACTAAAATAAAATTCATACTAATTAATCATCTTGTTAACGCTGTTACACGCTCAATTAGGTAAAAGAAAGTAAAGAAATAATGATAAAGTAAATATAAGGTAAATAGTAAAATAAAATAAATGAAAAGGTCTCGAAAATAACGTTAACTTTTTAATATTATTCAAATTTTAAAAAATATGAATTAACAGCAATAAAGATTTATATTCTTTTACAAAAGAATGTCTTTAACCTGATAGACATTGTCTTAAATTTGACTATAGTATATGGAGGTGGAAAAACCGTCAACCCCAACTAGTCCTCATACTCCTGGAGTTACACAAACTCCCGGGTTGGATGTTGAGATCGAGCCCCAGCCCGAAGTGAGACCATATATAAATTCCATATTTCAAAAATCATACCAACATTTCAAAATAGTGTTTATGTACATATGCATCTACATACTGACTTCATGTATGTTAAATGTATTCAATATGTATTGTTAATTAAGCATACGAATTCCAAAACATAATCTATGCTGATACAAATGCATGCAAAAGCAGGATATTCTTAAGTTACTTTGCATGCTCTCTCTCTCTCTCTCTCTCTCTCTCTCTCTCTCTCTCTCTCTCTCTCAATATATACAAAGTCTGTTTTTTGTTATTTTTTATACATTCACCTTCGCAAGGTCAGATTTCAATTTCTTATATACTATATATATAGACGAAAAATAATTCAATGTATCTACTTTGAATGATAATCACATATCTTAATATACAGCTATATATATGCAAAAATAAGTTACTTAAATGAAGAAAACAATTTTCCTTAATAAAGGCATACACATTGTAAACTTAATTCTAAAAAAACATCCTCTCTTGTATTTTAACTAAGTTTTTGTTTTACCAGAAGAATATTTTACCTGATTCTGCTTAATGCTCTTTTTAGAAATGTTCATCAGTTTGTTTATTATATCTTTTTTTGTAAGAATAAATATCTAATAAACCATGTCGTCATATTTACATCTATAAGAGTATCATGAAATAGTTAACATGAGTTCATTTTTACGATATGCAATAAACAAATAAATATTCAAATTTGTATCAAATAACATTTTTCTTATATATTATCATATACTTAATTATACTCTTTCTACATATTTTTTCAGGCGGATGGATTTTGACACGATGGAAATTTCGCAGCACCTGCCTGTTTAGAATAACTGTTGACATATATTCTACAAATGAGCTAATTTAAATCACATATGGGTTCCAGGAAGAGATGAACTATACACAGTGTTAACAAATAATTGTAATTGTCCCCATCAAGCTAATATTTCACATGTCCATTATTAGTATTTTTTAAATTTCCATGACAATTCTCGCTCATCATCAATTAGTCTTTGAATGAAGACATAATACGTTAATAGTTGACAAAGAATCCTATCCGCTATATATATCTCTTTGTATAATATACGAAATGGGCAAAAGTAGAACTGCGCAAATCTGCTAAATGTAGCTTTGGAACATTCCTTATGTTGTGAAGATAGCTTTATTTTCTAAATATTTACTGAAATGTAAACCAACAAGTCTTTCTCGTAAATATAGTTATTTATCCTTCTTTCTATTGAACTCGAAAAGTATATGGGAATCAGCGGTTATACTAAATACATCGTGTGCATTCCTGATTCCATATATACTTTAACGTACATTATCAAGAGTAGCCCCGGTTTTTTTCCGTGTAGTTAATTAGGCTCTACAATAATTAATAAATGATACTGAAGAATATAAAATTACTATGCTGTTGATTTCAACCCGAAACATCAACGGATATTGTTTATATTTGGTTTCATTGCGTTTCACACACTCATGCAAATTCACTACGGAAATTCTTCGTAACAAATAATAAATGAAAATATATGAAATTTGGTAAAATGTCATAACAACTATATTGCAAAAAATTATACCTATCTAATCTGACCACTAACTATGTAAAATCCTTTTGATAACGTCAATACAAGGCTTTTACGACCTGCAAAAAAATATATTGATATCTTTTCCAAAAATTGTCTTTGTTGTATTTATGCGCAAGACATTACATATTGTCTGACGACACCAAGGGGAAGTAATTCATACTCCGGAATCTATTTTTGGAGCACCCTGTCAAATAGTTGTTTCATCACCTTTTTAGCATGATATGTCGGTATTGCTTTAAACGGCGAGTCATGTAATCTTATTTCAGTCAATCAGAATTTGTAGAAAATATGATAATATGATAATATGATAATATGATAGTATCTATTATTGTTATGTGATATGGACTCTTAAATATATATAAGAACGCGTATCTCAAATGCATTTGCAGTTGCCACCATCAATACAGATTAATATATATCTATTCTAATATTAGGATAGAATCCATCATTGAACTATATTAACAAATATACTTATCATACCTTAGAATCGTACACCCCTACTTGCGATTACGTCCTGTACAGCAGTGTCATGTGAGTCAAGATTTTGTGTATCCTTAAACAGTCAACAATTAGCCAAAAGAGTGTCATGTGATAATTTCTTCCAATTGTAAAACAATATTATGTAATCAATAAATTAGTCAAAAGATAACTATTTTCGTGTGTCTTACATTACTATTGTATGTTTTAACTTGCTAACTAACTTCACATATCTTTATCCGAGAAAATGGAACCCTGGGAAGCTCTAGTGAAGTTATAATTTATCATAATAGAATATGATACATATTCTAGGCCCGTGTTGGTTTCTCGATTAACAGGTAGACGACATATTATTTAAGTTATTCTTTTAATGAATTAATATATTTTTATGCTGTGATAGTCTATGCTCATGCATGTAAATGTAGTTAGGGATGTTTGAAATCTAATTAAAGAATAGCTGTTATTAAAAATTCTGTTAATATGTATGTAAATTAGCATATCCATAAGCTAATGCACAGATTGTGATATAACAGGAAAAATATATTTACATATCACGTGTCATATATCAGAGATTTTATTGAAACTTATCCAAACGTTGAATAATATGATGACAAAAACAAATTAATGACAGAAATAATCGATGATCGATGTTAATATAGCTAGCGGCTGTGTGGGTATTTAAATCTGAACTTGGCGCATGGCAGGTTATTAGGGGTACATGGTTCTTTCCATTAAGATTATCAGATTAAACAGGATGGTCTCGGTGTTAATGATGCTTGACTTTATTTATTTAACAAATACATGTACGTACGCAAACGTGAGTCTGAGTCGAGCATAGGGTCATGGAATCCTGGTAATAAACGAAGAAAAATGGTAAGTATGTTTTTTATACCACTATTCTCATTCAAATGTGGATAATTCATAGACAAATGTCGTGGAAAATCTGTATCAGCTGAATTGTGTCTAGTTAGCAGAAGTAAATTTCAGTACTTGATCAATGAGAATTTACAATGAATCGAACTTCATTCAGAGGGCGTTAAATGTTGTCTTTCGGATAATGTAAATTTCATAAATTGAAATTGTCAATGGAATGAATAAAAACTAAATAAAATATATTGCTATAGTATTTGTGGAATAAAAGTTGGTGTATTCCTTTCATTAGAATATCTCATCATTCTGGTTATATGAAACTGTATATGACGCCGTAATACAATTTATCGTATTTACCTATTTGCCCTATGTATATATTATAGCAGGTAGTGAGTTCATGAACCTACACTAACTTGGTTTAACATTCATCATTGATTTTTAATATGTTTAAAGGTACGAATCCAATTAACACCTGTATACTATTAATTCACCGTGACGGAGGTTTAAATTTAAGTTTATTCCCTCCAGACACAGATGTCTATCTCAATGCAGCCGGAAAAAGTGGCAGGTATGTTTCATCGATTTAATTACATTTATGTTTTGGTTTTGAGCAACCACGTGACAAAATATAGTGACTACAGTTACTGGATTTTCATGTACGTAACTGATATATATTTGGATATACAACAGAAATAACTTAGGATTCGACCATAGATATTGATTCACAATATAGTACAGTTTTTTGTTGGTAATTAGTCCATTATCAGCTGTTTTCCCATTCAGTTTGGTGTGGAAACTTGTTGCTTTTCTTACCTCTTATTGCGTTAAATATGTTCCCATTTTCTTCTGTTTCCGGCATGCATGACTTCCGTTTGAAGTCCCCACTACTGTTGTTGTCTTTCATTTCAGTTTTTGTCTTTACTCCAACTATTGTCTTTCTTCCACATTTGTCCTATTGTGTGTAATGTCCTCATTCATATTGTTATCTCTTTGTGATGACGTGTTCTTTTCGTCTTTATGCAAGTTTTTGTTGATGTTGTTGTTTTATTTCGTTTTGATGACGCAATCCTGTCAAGCTCTTCCTTTCGTTTTACTATGTTTTGTTGTTAGGATTGTCTTTTCTACTGTTGATGTTCTCCATCTCGTTTTACCAATGAAATATTGGAAAAAGTTCTTTCTATGAAAGTGATATTTTTCAGTTTTTCACTAGTGATTTGAACAACCAGAATACTGCTTACAAATGACAATGGGTAAAATTAAGATTTGCATATAGCTCTCCGTCATGTTATATTACGTCATATTGCAAGATAGAAGATATAACGTTAACGTCACGATTCGGCGTACAATTCTGAACGTTGACAGAGGACCGCATTGCATTCTGGGAGAAATTGAGCTGCCTAGGTATATTTTGCTATGAAAAATAATCAACAAAATATCTAAAAGTATCTTCAGTAATACCAAATGGATTTCACTCGTGTGGCTAATATTTTGATATTGTTCACCCGTGCTACGCACATATGCCCCATAAGAAAATCAGAAGAGTGTTGTTCGATCCCTATCCGGTGCGGTTAGCGCTTCTTGGAAAGCGCTGAAATTACGAACCGTCGTATGATGTTGAAGTGTCATTGAACAAGACTCTAGCCCCATTGCGTAGGATATCATGCTTTAGGTAGTCACTAGCTACCCCCAATTCATTATTCGCTCATTTTTTAATATCAGAGTGCAGGGACGCGTTTGACTTGTTTGACCGAGATGGGGACGGTGTCATTACAGCAGATGAATTAGGATCAGTGATGAGATCCTTAGGACAGAACCCGACAGAGCAGGAACTTCGCGACCTGATCAACGAAGTGGACGAGAACGGTAACATAAAATGATCACATTTCTATACCATTCTGTTTAGTTCATTCATCGCAAAATTCTAATTATTTCCTTATTACTCTCGCATGTGTCGTTTTAAGTTAAGCTAACAAGTAATACCACTATATGATCTTTTGTCCTCTATACTGGACTCCAAAATACAGTGGAAGCAATAAACAATCAATAAATGTTGACAACAGTTCTAGTTTCAATATAATTTTATACTGATAGTTATTGATCTTCCCAATGCTTATCTAGACGGTTATTGAAAGAATTCATTATTGATGCTAAGACAACATGTTCTTAAAGATTGTACAATTTTCTTACAACGCGCAAACCATTGTATTCTGATATCTAGCCAAGAAAAAAAATTGTTTTGGTAGATCTACACAGCAGTTTTTATTTTCAAAAATGATTTGTGGGAATATTAAATCAGACAAGGGACATTCTGAATTCGACTTAACGCACAAACATGAGTTCTTGAGGTAATATGGTGTTTCAATTAATGATAATTTTAAGGTAAATTGATATACTTCAAGCAAACGTTCGTGAAATGGGCGTTTTGTTTTCCTTTTCTTATCGACACTGTATGCAATTTTGTATATTTCAGTGTATATACTGTTAGACAGATTTATAGCTTGATATAAATATACATAACCAATGCATTATTTTGAGGTATTTCATATTTTAATTTATGTATACACTGATAGTACTTACATTTGTTTAGTGTAAATATTCTTTACTTAACGAATTAATGACAAACAAATTCGTAATTATCAGGTAATGGAACCATTGAGTTCCAGGAATTTTTGGCAATGGTGTCCTGTAGGGGCGAACTGGATACGGTAGAGGAACTAAAAGAGGCGTTCCGGGTGTTTGACCTAGACGGAAATGGATTTATAAGTGCATCGGAACTACGAACCATAATGACAAGCTTAGGGGAGAAGTTAACAGATGACGAGGTCGATGACATGATGAAAGAAGCAGACACCGATGGTGATGGTCAGGTGAATTACGAAGGTGGGTCCTCTTTTGATACCATTGACATTCATTTAGTTATAAATTATATCTTTTTTCGCTAATGGATTTTTATGTAAATGTATAGCTTACTTTATTTCTTCATATCCTACTTTCACTGTCAATTTGCTCATAAGTCATATAAATGAGTATATTCGTTAATATCTATAAATTTTACATGGAGTCACAATATGAATATAGTTAAGTTTTCATTGAAAATAATGATTGGGAAATAATTCAAAAGGAACATGTCGAAGTATAGATGCAACATATGTATTTTTTCTCTATTTCTGGAAAGCTTGTAACATATTTCTCCAATTTAAGGTTATTTGTGGTGCCATTGCTGATGGATGTATTTTGAAAGTAATTTCAGAAAATAAATGTAAAAATGCATCTGTTAGTAAGAATGTATTTGCAAAACAGAGTTAGAAAATTTACCATTGAAATGATTTATTTGTATGCAGATATTTATCATATATAAAAAGTATGTATTTGGTTAAATAAAACCACTTGATTTGAAATTTGTTTTTTTTCTTTCAGAATTTGCCAAGATGATGACTGAGCGATGAGCTGTCCTCATTTTATATTATTAAAACTATGTATTGCAAAGTATATGTTTCAAACGGACTTCCAGAGGTGCATCTATGACAGTGTGTTAAAACTTTAAACAAGAAAAATTAGATCGTGATTTTCTGTTGTGACGATTATGAAATTACGCTTAAAGTCAAGCTACCACGAGACCAGAGTGAACCTCAATCAGACCGCATCATTTATATTAAATTTAACCTATGAACCGTTACCGTAACTGGCAAAAACATGAATCGACAAAAACTGTATTGTCTCAAATTGACGAGGAACTATATATTACGGTGGTTTATTATAGTGTTGTTTTATGCTGGCAGTATTTACGGGCGCTGTCTCATAAAGGAACAGGCAGCTCATAAAATTCGACAAATCAATGTATCGGTATGATATCATGGTGACCTAAGAAGGATAAATACTTTTATCCGGTTATTGCTTAGAAATATCAAGGATTCTGTGATCTACAAGTGTGTAAACATCGACAACACAATAAAGCTGCTAAATTGGATACATATATATATATACATTTATTTAATATCAACAGTGTGTAGTGTTACCTGTCTTTCAATTATAACATTAAAATATTAATTACAAGGTGATACTTTCTATAAGTGGTATATTGTTTTCTATTACAAATATGTTTTTTATTCTTATTTTTGTTATCATTAAGCACGAACGTCACAATCAACATGTATGAATACACAATTTATGCGTATTTAACACAAACAATTTACAGTAAATTACCTCTTTTGGAATTTGATGCTCAATTTGATGCAGGGTTTCGAAAAACTCATACATGTATATTCTATTTATTTTACTGGTTGTACTCCTGGCCTTCAAATTAACAGAAAGCGTCAATGTTTGAATTTAACAAATTGTTATTTCTGGCAGGTTTATATTTGTCTAAACATAATATCCAAGCATTATTATATCAATTATTGGACTTGATTTCAAATACTCACGTTATAAAAGTATAATTTCAATAGGAATACTCTCAGCTATTGTTCTGGTTTAGTTCATGTGCATGCTGAGGTGATAATCAGAGTTAACATGCGATAAAGTTGTAAATTTTTTTTTAAACTCGACAAGTTTTAGTGCTTTCGTCGCATCTTGGCGATTCTTCAGACTGATTTATTCAAAGAACTTCATTTCATGTATCTATATATGAATATATAAGACAATCGAACAAACAAACAAAAATATCAGAAATTAATGTAAACTTGATTGACATACCGACCCTTGAAACAGTACAAGAACAATTAATCAAAGCTAAATCCAAGCAAAGTAAGTTTGGAATAGTTTTGAGATAACCTTGATTTGACTTACAGCAGTAGATGTTAAACTCGCGATTTATATTAACTGATCAAATTAAAGAAATTATACAAAGATAAAACAGACAAAAATAGAGCATCACAAGTACTTTATATTTGCTGAAGTATAATTAGTTCATTAAATAATTGAATTTATTTTCGATTATTTTTTTTTTTATCTTTGACAATGAATCACAGGTTTCTATTGTTATAAGCAATATCTTCTTCTTAGCAGGTTAACGTCTTAACCACCACCTTTTTTATTCTACTTTTTTCACAAATTCATTTATTCCCGTCAATGTTTCGTCTTGCATAGCTGCGACTTAACAGCTTCAGCATAGTTATTAAATTGACTTATAAAAAATGCGAACAATTATCACAGGACATTCCAACAAGCATATGTCTCGATAGGTACGGATAAACCCCGCTTACAGTACCACAAGATAAAAGGCATAAAGGAGATAGCATCCCGAAGGATATTTCCTCAAACTAACTGTAAACGGGTTAAATTGACACTTTTTTGTTTATTTATTATTTTTTTAATTTCTGATTGTTCAACCACCTAAATAATGTTTTTATAACCTTTAGTAGTTTGGACATAATTTATTTTCCTCATTGATTTAATAATGTTAAAGTAACCATTAACCAAATCAAATATTGTTTGAACATAAATTCATATTTTATGAAATCAGAATAAATTTTGTCAAGTAAGAATAAACTACACAAGATAATACATGTTAGCGTATATGCTTTAAAAGCCTTTTAAATAGCAATTGAATTACAATTGTTTATTGATATACTTAGGACACAAGTACTCATGGTTATAGCGATCATTGGAGTTATATTATCATATTAAAGTGTTTGGCCATTTCACTATTGCAATGTATATATATTCAGCATGGACTACTTTTGTTATTTCAATAGGCCGCGGTGATGTTGTGATATTTGCTAATGTTTACAAGCTGACGGATTAGTTCAATCTATATAAATATTTGTGTACACTGAAAAGTAATGACAAAGTAAATTCATAGTTCAAACATATTGACATAAATAAGTGTGCACACAATGGTTCTACAGACAAAGGATCCATATCAACATACTGATATCAAAGCCATGCTAAAAGACGTATGGGGTAAACCATTTTCAGTTATAACAACTTTTTTTCTGTTTTTGAATCTGGCCATATTTTTCCAGGGCATAGTATAAATATTTATTGCAGATATCCAATAGCATATTTACATTTGCCAAATCCGTTATAACCTGAGACAAGGTTACGCTCACAAATAATGACTGAAGATTGATCACTTAAATGGCATTCGATACCTGTATACATGTTAACATAGGACCACAAAACGGGCAATAGCCATCAGATCTGAATCAAAACAGCAATTACTTTACTTTTAAACAAATGCTAGAATAAAAGAATGACTTTTATAGAAAGAAACATGTTTACATATATAGTAAAATTGGGCTATTATAGCAAGTCGTACTTCCTCTTCAAGACCGATTATTTTTAATGTACACATGCTTAAGGTTTATGACAATAAATAGCACGAGAAGACCACAGGCAAAAGTGAAATCATATTCAGCTTTCACGCTCAGAATGACCTTACTAAAATACAGTACTGTTTATTTACTTACAACGAATGCAATAAAATCATATTTATCTTAAAACGTGGTTACATTATCTTATAAAATGTAGACATTACCAAAAATCAGTTTATATTCAAAGCAAACATTTACATGTACCTGCTTTGAAAATCTAAGAAAATGAATGGTAAGCTGACAATGCGTTCAATAGTTTCAAGTCCAAAGCTCTTACACGTTTCCCGAGTAGTCGAGGCGACATATAGGAAGGTTAGTGGTATTCCCGGATACAAATGAGCGTTTCAACAACTCTGCTACACACTGGGACACTACATAATATTATCATAAAATGGCAGAGGAGCCAGAAGCATACAAGTCCAGTCAGACGGAAGGATATGTAAAATATAACTGAACTTTCAAATTGAACCTCAAAATTTATTTATATGGTTGTGTGCGTTCCAACACAGTGTGAGGTGATAGGTGAGCTAATCCTAAGCCGCGTTCCACCATGGACTTTAAGAAAGGTAATTAATTTCAAATCTGTAAAACTTTTACATTTCTGTATTATAGAAACTACACAAGGTCGATACTTGTTGTATTAAGATCCATTAAACCATAGAACATTCAGAATACTGTTGCTCAGAATACACAAATCGTGGGTATAAAGGGATTTGTCGTATGCGTAAAGCGTTCAATGATTAATTTTTTTCTGAACAATTTTTATGCGAGATAAATCTTGTCGTCAATTTAATCTGTATGTATTGTGAATGGTATTTTTACCTCTGATATGGCCAACATGTAAATTTAAAGGATGAATTCATCTATCTGACATCGCCGTAGAATTCCATTCGAGGTGAAGAACATGAATATACATTGTACTAGCATTTTTGAAATGTGTAGCGTAGATCTATATATCAGAAATTTGACAGAAATATTTGGAGTTTTTAACTGACAGAAATGTCTAAACCTTACTCTAAAGAGTACAGGGAAGCTTTCAACCTGTTTGATCGAGACAACGACGGGATCATTTCCACCAAAGAACTAGGGACACTGATGAGGACGTTAGGACACAATCCAACTGACCAGGAGCTGGACGACATGGTCAATGAGGTGGATACTTCAGGTAGGCAAGATATGTAATCATCACAAAGGATTTGTTATATACAGTATGTATTGATTTACAGAAAATCTTCATTAAATGTTCTTATTAAAAAGAAACTTGTTCAGTGAACAAAAATATGTAAGTCGGCGTGATGTATGCTTCTTAATATAGATTTTATGTAAGATAACATTAATAGACATCAGTATTTGTGAAAGGGAGAATAGCAGAGCTGTTTTCCCTGTATTTTCGGTATAATTTGAGTCATACTTATAATGTGGTTTGATAAAGTGGAAGAAGCTCTTATGTGTTAATCAAACTCTGATATCCTCGTTGTTGCTGCTTCTACTTTAGATATAAAGTATCAATGTTTGATATATTAAGCTGCATTTAAACGATTATGGAGCTTCTAATTCTATACACATGCAACCCCCCCCCCCCCCCCCCCCCCCCCCCCCCCCATTGTTTAATTTTGTTGATAAACTTCATATATTTTACAACAATTGCGAAACAAGTTATATCAACTTATATTAATCATGCTTGTTTGCCCGGATTGAAGCGCGCGGGGGTCTTACTATGGGAGGAAACCGGATTATCCGGGGAAAACCCATGTGGTCGGGCTGGTGCTTCCACTCTGCCACCCGATTATATGATTTTGTTTTACTTTTGTGCCATAAGATATTGTATAGTTGGTTTTATTCGCGCGGGATTCAACTGCGCTTTATTTGCGGTCATTGAACGTAGCCTGAAGATAAATAACTAGCAATATTTTTGTGTGCTGTGGAATGTGATATCTTGATGCTTTGTATATGCTTGTGCACACAGAGATATATATTTGCAAACTTTGGTTAGGCGGTGTTGATCGAAATTTGATACCCGAGAGCAAGTTCTGACCAGTACTACCATGAACGAGAATCGAACAACTTTACAGTAACTACATTAGCACTTTATTTTTCTCGTTCGAATTTATTTATATGTTTCATTAATAAAAGACAGGCTTATGGAAGTGTTTAAACTGCGATGAAAAATTTACCCATTCTGAAATGGGTTTTTTTTCATACAAGATGTTGGTCTAAAATTAACCTTTATCATTCACTTGGGAATATTAAGAAATGAAGTAAAGTTATTATTTTGATAAAATTTGAGTCGAGACGGGTATGACCTAGAAGGTTTACTAACTAAATGTTATTGTAAACAAACTATAAACATGCATTATAGTTTAATATTGAGAACACTGGCAACGTACAATGCGTTGTCTTGTTTTTCACCAAAGTAGGCCTGGATCGATACCTGCTAACACTTTTTAACCGATCGAGGAAGTATCGTACGTATGAACATCGTATTTGCCAGGTGATCTTTGAGATCAGATATACAGAAGTTTCAGAGACTCATAAATAGCTTTCAATGGTATAGCTTGCCAATACATGTTTCAGAATAATAAATTACGACTTCAAAGTGCTTCGTTATAAAGTACCTAAGATGTGAAAACGCCTTTAGCTCGAAAAGTATTGAAAGGGACAGATTTATACATCGCTGTTATAGCTACTTAGAACGTAATAAATTTGATTCCTGATTTATTGTCGAGCCACTTTGTAAGAAACATGTTAGGGAAACACAGTTATATTGACGTCCCAATGCAGTATTAGCACCAAACGGATATGTTACAAATGAATGTATTATACATATTACCACCGAAACTGTATTGTATTATTGTATTAATGTTACTTTGTCATCAGCTATTGTCTTATTTATAATACCTACCTAACCTATTGTGTAAGCGTAAAAGGATTGTATAAAAGACATACAGTACATGATATTAGCATATTTCAAAAGAAAATTTGAGTGCAGAGCCAATAGGGCTCCTCAGTGGTGTTAAGGGCCTAAATTGGTCATTAAAGACGACCAAAGGCTCGAAATAAGTCAACACTCAACAGAAATGTCACAATTTTGTCTGAGAGGTGAAAAGACTCATAAATGATTTAATTTCTTAAATTTCAAAGTAGCAAACATTTTGGTTCGTCCACTATCCCGGTATATTGTATATGGCTGATACAAATAAAACTAAGAAAATTCCATCACAAAAATTGATACAATAAGAACAAAAAATGAACACCACTTATTTCACTGGTTATTATGAAGACAATTTATTACATTTTTACCAGTGAAATATCAAAAATTATTCATTCTATAAAAGTGATATTTTTCCACTAGTGAAAAATATCAGAAAAATATCACTTTTGCTGATTTGACCAATCAAATTAATGATTAGAAAATACCAAAATAATTGACCAATCAGAAAGCCCGACATATATGTCAGCACCTGGACAGGGGGAACAACTTTTTTTGTATGCAAACTTTCGCTGTAGGCCTAGTTAGCATACGGGGTAGGTTTTTCGTTGATAAAAAATGTAATAAACATAATATCTAACAGTGTCTTCAGTAATATCAAATATATTTCACTCGTGTGGCTAATATTTTGATATTTTTCACGAGTGCGCGCCACTCGTGAAATATATTTGGTATTACTGAAGACACTGTTAGATATCCTCTATATATTATCTTCTACGACGATAAGCGCTTTAGGCTTCAACGACGGTAAAGGCCAATAGGTCAATTATATGTAATGACATGTTCTCAAAATGCGGACCTGGTAGTGACAGTGGATGCATATCAACCAGTACCAAAAACTAATTTATATCTTACAGGGAAAGATAATACCCCTGATGACGTTTTGACAAGATTTATTGCATATTCATATTTCCTATCAGAAATAACAATGTTCGTGTAGGGCTTAACGTTTTCTGTTGACGTGATACTAATGCAATGAGATTCTTTGTCTTATAAGGTTATATTTGGTGACATGACTGCAGTTCGTCCTGTCTTTCATTGGTCCATGCCCTTACGCTACAAGTTTGTGATGCCAATATGCTTACACATTTTCGATTTCTTTGTGTTTTTCTGCCTTATGAATCGAATACGGTGCTATAATATGTTGTGACGTCCCTTTTGTTGCTGTTTTTCACGTATGACGTTGTGATATAAAATCCGTCTGTTCTAACCATCCTAACATTCCTGTTGTCACTACAGGGCAGGGAAAGATCAACTACACAGACTTTCTACGAATGATGAAACCGTCGGAGGCCTGGAATGAAGAGGCCGAGTTAAGGTGTGCGTTTGAGGTGTTTGACAAGGATGGTGACGGCTACATTAGCGCGGCATCACTACGCCATGTCATGAATAAACTAGGAGAAAAGCTTACTGAAGACGATATCAAATTTCTTATGAAAGAAGCTGATGTCAATGGCGACGGTCGAGTGGATTTTAAGGGTGAGTAATAACGAATTATACGATTCATTAGATGAGAGCAAGGAGTAGATTTGTCAGATTCTCTGATTAAGAAAATATTATTTTTGTACCCTCTAGTACCGAAATTGCTCATATTAGTCTGAGATTCAACTTGTCTAGAAAAAGAATTTCCCGAATTGTTTCTATTGACTATCATACCGACCTATCTACATTGCAAAATGTTTGTCTTTCTGTTTGAGATATTTTCCCTCTAGCGTGTTGCCTATGTTGACAAGTTTTACTGTAAATATACGCTGAAAGGAAGGCGAAACACAATTATAGATTGCCCAGTTTACGGGAATTCTTTTATAGAATGTAATAATGGAGTTATTGAAAGACAGGAAACCACTCTATCGTCTGTGAAAACTTCATCCATGTGAGTTAAAGACCTTCGTCAAATTTCAGGTTGATCCAGAGGTATCCTTCTCAAAATGAATAGCGTTCTGGGTCCATCAATATAGTGTACGCCTCCCATGAGATTGCACGAACTCTTTTGTGCTTAGAATTGATCAGGGTATTGAACTTCCTCATTGGTTTACGGTTCAATTCCTGATAAATTTAGCGACGTTGATTGGAGGGTCCGGTATACACCTTATCTTTAGTTTAAACAATATTTTTATCAACATTCACGTACACACATCACCATACAAATCTTATATACAGTGTACATATAGGATTGGAAAACAAAGCTAAAAGCTTATACTAGTTCCTTTATCTTTCTGTCCAACTCAGCCACAAATGTACGATCGGGGAGAGCTCAGATCAACGTGAAATTTGCCAAAGGTACAGTTGTGTGATCGCACAACGTTCCAAAAACATCGTGCGCACACCGTGCAGACATCGTGCGCACATCGTGCGCACATATGTGCGATGTGCGATACAAACCGCACAACTGTGCGATATAAACCGCACAGCTAACGATAGGGTTATAAATATTACGAAATAACTAGTTATACGAAAAGATATACGAAAAAATTAAAATTATGATATAAGATGGTCGCTTTTATATATACGTGCTGCATAACAATTGTTTTCATTCATGGAACATGCATGACCTGTTAATTTTTGCCTTTTAAGTACCGTCATTTTGTCTCGCAAGTATTCGTGATGTTTTCGACGGCCTGGTGATACATCTACAAATGTACATGTACATGTACCAGAATGGTAGACGGACATCACTATGATTATTTATCTTACTTAATACATAAATAACATATATTATATATTTTTAAACACAAGAGAAATGTTTCTATTCATAACAAGTTGTTTTATCTGTTGATTAGTTCTACATGTATTAAATAGCCTGTATACATTGTATAATCTCGCTGAATACACATGTCTTCGACTCGCCAAGGCCTAGTGGTGTCCTCGACGACGTCCGAGCAAATTATATAAAGTTCTTTAATAATCATTTAGATAACTTATTTAACTATACATCGGTGTTTAGTTTCATTCCTAATAATTATTGCATATCTTTCACCAAAAATATGGTAATTAGCTTTTACAATCGTTCAACACGTTTGAATAAATAGATGACGCGTTCCTCATTTTATATCGACCACGATACATACCGCACATGTACCGTTCCAATCGCCCATCGTGCGCACATTTTCCTGCACGATCCGTATCACACAGATCGCACATCGTGCGCACATCGCACATCGTGCATGCGCACATCGCACAGCGTGGAACGTTGTGCGATCACATAACTGTACTACATTTTACATGCAGTTGATATCGACGAGGTAGCACTCTAAAAGTAAACAACACAAGAGCCTTTTGTAAATTGGTCAATATAGGTTAAGATTAGGGTATGGCTTTAAGTTTATTGAGCATCCGCCTTACTTACCTGATCTCGCTCCATCAAGCTTTCATATATTTCAAATATTGAAAGCAGCTATTTCATGCACCCTAACCCTTACCCTAACCCTAACATGCAGTGGTTGACTTTCAGAACAGCGAATAAAAGGAGTTCTTTAGAAGTGGTCATTGAGGCCCTGATACTTAAGGGGATTATGTTGAAAAAAGATAAAATATATCCGGCAAAATTCAAATGCTTTAATACGAGGCTCACAACTTATCTATCAGCCCTCTTACCGTACCTGGTAGTTACATGTACTTCGTCACGTCGGTGGACTTGGGTGGGGGGATACTCGATGCTTACTTTATTGATATATCAAATACTAAAGAAATGTAAGTGCAATACCATAATCTCTTTCTCCTTGTATCCATCTGACATTTCTCCTTCATTGTTGAAGATATTTGCATTTATTCTTTCTTTATTTTAGTTGACATTCACTGTGATCTATAATCTGATAACATTGCATTTTATACCATTTCAGAATTTGTACGGATCGTGACGATGAAATAGAGGCGATAACAGATGGTTTTTTTTTTCATCAATTGTCTTTGCGGAGTGAGATGAAATACAATATTGCAGTTGCAGTTCAACGGTTAGACATGCAGGGCGGATGTTACAAAGGTTGGATATAAAGTTACTTAGGCGGTTTGGTTTCTACTTATATTACCCGTCATTCCTACTGTTTTGAATCGACTTCAACGCACGTGAAGCTCATCGATAATGCGCAACTAAACAGATGGCCGACTCGTCGTACATGAACAACCATGCATCATTTTGGTACACTGTAGTTAGGAGACATACGAAAGTAATTATAATACTTGCTGTAAATAAGAGTGTCCTATGTTTATCATAGTAAATCATGCATGCACGATTTCGGACTGCTTATGTTAAGCTAATGCTATAAAGTACGCATCATACAAATCTATATATAGAAAATATATTTTGAGAATGATCTAACGTTTTATCTGCATGTTGTTACGAGAAATCCCATGCTTGCAAATTATTTCCTAATAGGAAAACCGCTAAGTTTTATCTTAGCAAAAGGCGAGCATAGGGTAGAGCTGGTGTATATTTATGCATACATTTGTATTTATTTACAATGTTTGTCGTGGGACGTGTCATGCAGCTTATGTTTGCTACAATAGATAATCTTGTGATGTACATAGTCATATTAGTTATATTTGTTTTTGTTGACATTGTGCATTGTCTTTGGTAATCAGCCAAATTCAACAGTGATTACGATCTTGCCTAGAAATAAACAATGTCGTAGATTTACTGTAAGGTGCGAATTGGTGAAAGTCAGATGATTGAGTTATCTCCCTTTATACCACGTTTTCATCTCAGAGAGTGTGGGGTGTACATATTGATGTGTTATAACATGTAAAAATGGGGGTTCGTGTATGTATGCGGATTTGAATCTTTTTAACAGAAGTCAAGAGATTCCTGTCACAAATACAGATTCTGTAAAACAGAAAAATACTTATGATTAACTTATTTGATAATTGTGTGAATGCAATAATATACCACATGGTAAAATGTATCAAAAAAATTATATGTATTTGTATCTTAAGCAGGACGTTCAATTAAATGGAGATTTTAAATTACGATATATCTTGTTTATAATTATTGATATTGTATATTACATGTATGTGATTATTTGAATTAAAACCTATATATTTATTTGTATGCTGATTTTCTTGATTTAGTTCATGCCTGCTTAAAAATACATGTAGACACAAAGGAATACTCAGTCATAATATGAATGGATATATAACCAGATTAAATATTTTTCAGTAAAGTTACAGCTACCGTTGTGATGACAAGTCTACGGCGAAAAAATAGTTAATTTTAATTAGGTAAAACTGTTACTGCTTACGTATCAAATTTGTGACAATAAGTTGTAGATAACACTATAATCACGTGTCCCAGTAAATAGTACACTACTAGAGGACGGACACATCTTGTTACGCATTGAAATGCTTCCAACCGTAACTTCCGAGTTAACATTCATCAGCTCATAACTTCCGAGTAAAATATGGAAAGTGTCCTTACTCATAATGATAAGTTCCGTTTATTTATGTCTTTTTTTAATTCTTTTTTTAGTTAACTCTGTCGTTTAGAACATAAGTTTTTGCTCTTATAAAAAATAGGCTTATACACAGTACATATATTGAGCTCACTCAATTAAATAGATTCACTATCGTCAGACTCGGCTTTTTTACCTTCTGATAATACATCATGCATGAAATGTAATTATTTTACATGTGACCTTTGTTCTATCAGCAAACTTGTTATCCGGATATTAGAGCGAACTGTTTAAGGCTAGTTTTATATTTTACCCTCACATCTACAAACAATGGTGTAGAACACAGGTAAGTGACGTCTAGCTGTGGACTTCACAAACATAAACAGAACATACAGAAGTTATATTACCTGTCTAAGAGAAACATGTCAGATTATAATTGTCTTGTTATATAGCGTGTTGTGTTCTGTCGACTGACTACTTTTGACAATTAACATCACTGTTCATTACAATTATATCAGAAATGAGGAAAATCGTCCGACGTCAATTACTAAGTATTTGTTTCCTGCAAGGGAACAGATAAGTGGTGACTCGAGGCAGGAATGCGTACAACGGTGAATATATTGACGCATTTAAACGCTGTGAAGAGATGATGCATACCACTCATTAATCATTAACGAGTACGATTTGTTTAGATTAAATAGAAATAGGTATGGAGTTGTTCCATGCTCAACGATAAACTGACAATACTATATTATACATATTAATATACGTCATCAAAAATCGTTGTCTTCCTTCATTCTGATCACCCACTTTCCGGAATAATTCTTCATCATTTAGCGACAGATGTCACAGTGTCATACATACACAATGTCATACATACACAATGTCATACATACACAATGTCATACATACACAATATCATACAAACACAATGCCATGAATACACAATATCATACATGCACAATATCATACATACACAATGTCATACATACACACGATTGTTGAATTTTTCAGTGTCTTACTTCAAAGATTTGTGGAAAAGAACTTCAGTCGGACTTAATTATACCAAAGTATATATTGTGACCTCACCATGCCAGAGATCGATGTGACCTCGTCATACCGGGTAGATTGCAGCCTCCTCACACCAATAACATAGTCAAACCGGTTACATGTAGCTTCCTCAGACTATAGTACACTAGTGGCCAGTTTATTGTGATACATTCATACCACATCACATTGGGACTTCGTTATTAACATGTACACCAGTTTTTGTGACATAGGCATACTAGAGCACTATGAGATTTCGTCAATGCAATGTACATGTGGCTAATTTTATCATATTGGAGCACATTACCATATCGAGGTCGTATCATGTGTTCTGTACGGAAAAGTCATCTGTTTACGATATATAGTACAGAAATCTACATCATACCTATGTCATGTCAAATTTTAAAAAATGAAAACCGAGGTAACTTAACAGAAACAGTATCCATGCAATGGTATTGATGAATATCGAATATTTAAAAAAAAAAAAAAAAAATATATTTCAAATGCGACATGATGTCGTCCAGAAAACTTTCCAATAGCCGCCGTAAATCTTTTCGTTTCAGCAGCCAATATCTATCACAGGAATCGATATATTGATAACAAAACTTCATTGAATCGATTGAGATATGTAAACGCTCAAAGTCATTGATGTCGAAAATAAGCAAACTGTTTGAAATAATAATACACATACTCAGATACGTTAACCCGTCGATAATGTATATAGGCCGACAAACTCGGCTGCTATCGATCTCATCGTAACCTTACGCCCTTAGTAATTAATCTGTTGGTCAGTAAAAGGGGAAAGTTCTCAGGTAAATGTGTACACCTTTTCTGTTTAGACTAGATAACTATAGAATCTACCTTTAAATACCTAGCCCGAGGTCAAAAGCTTTCCGCTAGAGTCGCCCTCGTTGTGAATACAAAACTTAGCTTTAAACATCCGGCGGTGCTGACTGAGAAAAAGTATACGGACATAAATACCGCCTATACTGTTCTGAAATAACGAAATACTGTCTATAAGCAGTTTGTGATTTATTTGTCTGTTTGTTTGCTGGTGATATAACCCCATGACATCAGGGGTCATTTTGAGGCGGGGTCTCCTTGTAGTAGTTGGTGCCTAGCTCACTGAACAACATACTGAACGCTCGTTGCATGCCATCTAGAGCAATTAGGTTCAAGTGTCTTGCCCAAAGACACAACCACGACAACACAAACCGGCCTGTTTCTGAGCTTCCCGAGAAACACAAACCGACACAGGTAAAGAGCACCTCGGATCTTCACCTGAGGCTACATTGCCGGCGCTGGATCCGACTGAGCTATCGCGGCCCCTGTGTATGTAGTACACCTTTATTACGAACGGCAGTCCAAAAATAAATAAATAAATAAAATATAAATAAAAATAAAAATAAAAAAACAAAACAAAAAGCAAACAAAAATTAAGAAAGAAAAAAAACTATCAGCAGTCAACGAACAAACCCTTGATTAGCTGAAACTTTGTTTTTTCTATCTGAAATAATAAAATGAACAATAGAGAAATTGTGATCGACAAATTAATCGTACAGCTTAATCTTAACTTAATATATTATCAAGACCAAGCACGTCCTTGATTTTAAGTTCCCAAGTCAACATGTGATATACATGATCAATATGTTTATATGAATGCAACAGACCGTCAATTTAGTTAAAAAAGAAATTGAACGACATTGCAAGGTTATTGTTACCTGATTATAGCAAATTGTACATTTGCATGAAAAAAAAGAAGAAAAAAAAAGAACTTACAGGAAATGAAAGCACGAGGAAATATAAACATAATTATAGACAGATACAAAATATGCAAAATCAAAATATAATTTCCTAATTTGGATTAAACGTTCATTACCAATATCTTATCTAATTCTTTAATTTTAATCTGTTCGATAAAGTTTCGTGTTTATTTTTGCGGGGGCATATTTTCCCCTCACACCTTTTTGCTTTCTATATACACGCATGTAAGAGGATACGACTAAGGGGGAAATGGTGAGTTTTTTGCCAAACAGTAGTATAATATTAAAGCTAACTTCATGAATTAATCAACCTTAATGCGTTTTCAATATAATAATGTAAAATCATATATAAATTGATTTTTCGATAGTTTGATTAATAATAAATGAAACTTTAAACTGTTGGAAAAAAATGTAAATCTGCTAATCTATATAGCAATGGCTTCTACACTTTTTGCAATGGTGTCTTATTTAAAATATGCACACATAATTAAATAAAATTAAGTTTTAAAATATTGCTTACTATATTCCTTCATATTTGAGTAAGGTTCTAATGCGTGTGGTAGCATGTCATTTGACATCTGTTAGTTCGTAATATGTCATATTTTATTTACAGGCGAATCTTAGCGAACAGGAGGTCATGCGTGAGTATAGATTAATTACCAATAATAATGAGAAAGCTTTAATTAGTCTCTAATGATCGGTTTCCTTGTTGACAAGTTAATCAAAATTGCAAAATTATATATGTTAATGACATTCGCAATAACATATCTAACCTTATAAATGACCATAATGTATGTTTGGCATAGAACGGAAGTCAAAAATCAATAGCATTGGACATACATGTAATTTAGTCAGTCACTAATGATCTAATACTGCTTCGTAAAAATCATCAAAATCGCGAAATTCCATGTAAATGACAAAATTCAAAGATATTTTAAACATTTTTAACGACTATTTAAAGATTCGAAGTAGAATGAAAATTATATTGTCTCAAACGATTAGGGTTTCCCGATTTGCTTCTACTACGGACTGTTTAAATCCCCAAACAAATATTGATTTCCGTTAAGGTTGGAGCTGTACCATATATACATGTCAGTGCTGGTAAATGATATTCGATAATGTACACAGTTCCTATTTACTCCGGATCACTGATGTTTTCACAAGATTTCAATTTAATTGGCATCAAATCAAATCGTTTTGAAATACGTTTACTATTTGATATGATTTATATTACCTTGGTCAGTCCTTTACCACGTGACCTGGCTGTGCCTCAGAATGATTTATAGGTTCTCTTCTTCGATCTAAAGTATACACCTAATACGTACATTTTGTATATGATTGTTTCGTAATGCCAGCTGAATCCAATAATAATGCCGCGTTTGCGATGTACCTTGTCACATTAGCCAAACCGGTGATTTCAAACATGTTGAGATGACACGAGTGACAATGAATTGTCTCAGATTTATACAAACGCACAACAAAACGAATATGAACATGCAAGGTGTATGTGCAAATGTATATTTAAATAAATATATATAAAAATATTACATATTGTAATTGATCCTGTAGTAAATATATACCTATATATATTCTAACAGTTTTGCGTGCAGTCGATCATCATTGCGCAGACGCATCATCTTTAAACATATTGAATTACACTCTACCTCTTTAAACGGTCACATTGTCAAAATTTGATAATACTCGAATACACCACCACTAGATACTATGCAAAAAAACCTGTTGCAGATTATAAAAAGGTGTAAATAGCATTCTTTAGATTGTGACAATTGTACGTAGTTAACATAAGATATAATGGTGGGAAGAGAAGAAAAAGAAAAGAAAAAGAAAAAAAAAGGAAGAAAAAAGAAAAAGAAAAAAGAGAAAAAAGAAAAGGAAAAAGAAAAAGAAAAGAAAAAAAAGAAAAAAAGGAAAGAAAAGAAAAAGAAAGAAAAAAAGAAAAAAAAGAAAAGAAAGAAAAGAAAAGAAAAAAAAATAATGGTGGGATCGATCCAAGGAAACTGGTTTTGCAGCACATTCCCCATGACTATCGCCTTGATACCCTTTCCCATAACAGCTCGCTGAAAGCTAACGGTAATATGTCTTTCACATAAACGGCGTGCTAAATTGTGAGCAATGAGAACCTGCGGCATAAACCGGACATAATTGATCAATGGACATAACCAGTCTAACTGCGTTTTATTACAGAGGCCTTTGAATATTTCGACAAGGACAAAAGTGGATCGATAACAGACTCGGAACTAGGGGACGCTTTGAGACTAGCCGGGATGAACCCGACAGAAACGGAAATAGAAACCCTTATTAAGGAAGCAGATAAAGATGGTACGACACCGATGTCCTTTTGTACTTAAGACTATTGTGTGTTGTCTCCATATTGAAGAAATATAATTATGTGTTGTTCATAAATTGCTTGTTTGTATTTCATGTTTGTTAATACACAGAGGATAATACAAAGGATACACAAGATATTTGCACCTTGCAATACATAATGAGAATGACACAGCATAGCTGAAATAAAGTTTAGGCTATGTCCAATCATTTCAAAAGGGAGGAGGGGGGATACAGATGGTTATGTATCAAGTATCAATCGTAGTTGAATAGCATGTATTCTTTCTCAGGCGACGTGATGGTCAACTTGATAGATAGTTTAAGAAAATAATCCAGAAGTACAATCGTACTTCGAGCTAAACTGTCTGAATCGATTGAAGATCACAGAAGTGAAACAGCAGCGATATCAACCATGTCCACACTTTGAGCTCCTAGCATTACTCACGAATTATTTCAGGACAAACAAAAAACAAAACAAAACCGTAACAGTCGATCATAGATACAATTATATGTTATTTCTTAAAGTAATGTAATTATTGATTATTCTTATTCTTCCAGGTAGTGGTAAAATTGAATTTCCGGAATTCGCCAAACTTATGAAAGAACTGGAAAAGGTTGACTGTAATAAAGAACTTCGGGACGCATTTAATCACTTTGATATCAACGGGGACCAACGCATCTCTTCGGAAGAACTACAAAAACGACTCGGATTCACCTCTGAGGAAGCTAAAGATATTATCAGCGAAGCCGACTTAGACAAAGATGGCTTTATCGACTTTGAGGGTAAGATTATTATTCATTCATTAGTAACATAAAAACAAAGAGTATTTGCTTTTTGAATTTCATATTTAATACATGAATAGTCCATTGTACCATGTGATACCGCTATGTCATAAATCTCGTAAAACAAATGTGTAATAGCATTATTGTGACGTCATCAATCACAATTGCATTATATATTTGACGTCACACAACTGTCATACCATTCGAATCATCATTCTACTGTCTAATATACAGGAAATACTCAATTTGAGAGCTTTCACTTCTCTTCTTGTAAATTGGAGTAATTTGATAAACAGAATCTTACATTCGTGTTTATAAAACAGTCCATGTGGCATATCCATTCATTTGAACACCTCCATAAATATAGCAAACAAGTTTTCATTTGCAACTAATGTAAATTCATTTTACATTGCAGAATTTATCACTATGCTGACAGGAAAAGGGAACATGTTCGCCTAATAAAACATGGCTGTTGTTAACGGACATATATATTGTCGAACAATTGTAAATTGAATATAACTTAATCTAAATTCATCTATAATGCATATATAATAAGACAAATCACTCAGGGGGAAAATACAAATAGTTTAATATCAAATCACCGGGCCATATGCAATGGATTTAGATATACAGTATGAGAGAGGTCAACACATTGGTCAACGTAAATGACAATACAATACAAGGAATTCAAAACAATATAAGCCAGAAAGATAAACATCCTGAACATCCTCGCATTAATATAGACGACATTGGGAGACAGAATGCAACAAACAAAAAAACAAAAAACAATCGAATAATGATCCATTGTTATATACAAATGTATATAACAGCGGTACAGTAATTGTTCTTATTAATTGGCGCTACGATACAAACGCCATAAAATGGTGGATGGAAATAAAGACATTATTAAAAGGAATAGACATAAGAAGAAAAAAACTTATTATAAGCAAGATAGATATGAGCATCGTGCTAACTATCTCCTCTCCCTTTGATAAGATTCTGACAAAAGATGGCCCAAGTTGTCAAAATGCCATTTTGCAACGTTTTATCTCGTATCCCGTTTCTTATCCAGTGTTCCATGTCATATTTGATTCACTATCTCGTGTCTATTTACAGTATTCCTTACACCAATGTTTGTGGTTGCTTGTCGTTGTGCAACACACTAGATCCATGTTATTAGTTTATATTCAATGTTCATTCATGTTGTGGGGTATAATTTATTTACGTTACTTCTCTCAAACATTACCTCCAAACTTTTTAACGATATGTTATCCTTTCCTCTTGTTACTCTAAATGTTGTTACTTTCGAGTGTGTGTGTTTTCCAGAAATATCCAAAGAAAGGATGTAATCGCGAAATCAATTTATATTGGAAAAGAAAATCTATAAAGGATTAGTGTGGAAATGAGTTAATATTACATGTAATTATTTCAACAATCAGTGTATTTATAAAATCAATGTTATTATTCATCAAAATACCTGGTTTACGTAATTACGATACCGTAACAACGGTACTATTATCCATCCTACCGTATGCAATAGACAAATCTGATTAATTATGTATGATAATTAATTGCGATTTATCAAACTGTATGCCGCATAATAATTGATTGGAGCGAGAATTAATTTAAGTGTTTTAAGTGTGATGAATAATTATTAATTTGCATACTGTAATGTTATTTGTAACTGCCCTTCTTATGCATGATGTTTGTAATTAGTTATAATATCTCGGTTATGACACTGAGAAATCGTCATATATGTATTTATCGTACTGTATGTATTGTTATAACAATAAAAACATAGTAACAAAACATTATCATTGTCTTCTGAATACATAAGAGGAGACACCATATTATCTATGATAGTGTGCGTTCGCCTCGGGATAAAACCATTTGACCAACATTCTGGCCAAGGGATGTTATATTGGACAGGTAGACACACCCACGCTAAACAAACATGTGACAGATATACCTGTGGCAACTGAGGTATCGCTCTAAGTATATGTGTATATATGTCACTTGTGACACATATGTTTACAACACGACTTCGCTTCAATTACTCCTCTCCAAAACCACCGGATGTAAAGTTCATCGTAGTTTGTCTGTGTGTAGGCGTTTTAGGAAGAACAACCCGGTGAAACAAAACCTTGTTGAGCGAGACATCATGGTGAGTTATTTTCATTCTCTATCTGATAAATGTGGCCTACATACAGGTAAATATTTCGCCAATGTATACATCTTTATCTAAGTCCACTAACGAGAGTAGATGTGTCTATAAATCACATATACTATTTTTGATGTCGATGTGTACCGGTAAAGGGAAACGCCTCTGACTTGTTCGGCCACATATTCAATGTGTGTACATGTCTATAATGACTAAATGATTCTCATATCGCGTAACTCACTGATAATATTTAACTTTATTCCAGGTTGACAGGCTTTCAGAGGAACAGATATCAGGTAATCAATCTACAATTCATAATAGTTACAGTTACATTGTATATGTGTAATGTATGTGTATAACACCATGTGTCAATTACCATCTATAGTGTGTTAGTGTGGATTTGACAGTTGATAAATGTCTATGTACGTCGGTGCAAGTAATACATATGCCTGCCTATGATGTAGGCACATTTCAACTAAACCTTTATAAATGCGTAACTGAGGAAGTATTTAGAACATTCTTAGCATTGCTTGTAGTTGATATTATCGTAACACATATGGGGAAGTGCTACTAAGGCATAGAAGTAAACAGCCCGCACTTAATAACTATTATCACACATGCATGCAGGTTATGCGTTTGGATAAGACTTGCGTGTTATTAAGGGCAGAAAGACTGATACAATTGACACATGTAAGTGTGCAATGCCCTAAAGCATACGATATATATCTCGGTACAAACCGATTGACAAAACTGACACATATTTTGGCATGTAATTCCTAAAGGATGAGATAGAGTTGTCAGTATGGATGTAAATAAATATATACTAATTGCACATGCATGCAATATATTTGAAATAAGCAGGCAAATTTATTCATATTAGTGAAACATTCATTCATACATATATGAAGCTTGAAACGAGGAAGAATTTATTGATTTTAGTTACACACTTGTGTTAAGTTTGAAATACAACAACAATGATGTCAGTTTCAAAACATGACTACAGTATGAGTGCTGTACGGATAATATGCCAAGTATTTGGCTAGTCTATATAACATATTCTAACATCTACGTCCGGTTTATCAATACTATTGTTAGTCACGTGTGGTTTTATTTAGTAAAATGCATTATTATTTAAGCTTAACGTCTTGTATCGTAATCGGTCAGACATGACGTTTATGTATCGACTACAGGTGACAGCACAGGCATTTCCGATAGTTTTCCTCTTAACTGACGAGATAACCGTGAGGTTGTGGTGTAAGACGGACATGTACAAGGACCACAAGATAATATAGATGTACAACCGAATACTGAATTCGAGTAAAAAACATATACACATGTAGCTATAGCAACAATTGATCAAAATATAAGTTTCTACTTAGACTCCTGAAGGGAATTATGCACGTTTGGCTCTGATTCACCAACGTTACTTAAATTAAAGGAATACGTTTACTTAAAATTTCAATTTGAAAACATGATTTGATTTCAGGAGAAAATCTTAGCTAAGGAACTTAAATTTTGTAAGGGTTTCCTATCGGGAAAAAACTAAGCTTAAGATATTTCTTTAGTTAAGAAATATTGATGAATCTGGAGCCTGAGGATTCTGAATAGCAAACGTCTTCCGAATTATATACCTTATATGTTATGTCAATCATGTAAAGCGGGAAAGTGCGACGAAACAAGTGCAACTTGTACATCCATAAGCATGAAGCATGTTAGGGCCTTATATATAGAGTATCTATAATTACATGTTCAAGGAAAATTCTGAGTCATTGGGAAAATTACATTGTTTACCATTTGTTTATAACTATAAAAGTACTAAATCAGATGCATTTAGATTTAAGCACCTTACCAAATCTTAACTGGTTTGAGCAATCGAATTAGTGCATCAATATTATTTTTCTTTATACAAAATAGTGTATAAAAAGGGTAATTAGTGCAATAATGATTAGAACTTTAGAACTTCCAGTTGGGAAATATACTGCTAAAATATCTGTAAGATTAAAGTATGCAAAACGAAGTATCATATATAGCTTCCCTATAACAGAATCGTCATCAGCAGTTTACCTTTGACGATCAATAAGATACGGTCACAAGCATGCCATAAAACACACATATGCGGTACGTCTAGAAAATGTGGCAAGGAACATGGTGATGTATTAATGATGTAGGAGATTGCTGTATATCGCGGCGTATTAAATATATGTAATTGCTAATAAGTTGTATGTGATAATATTGTTTGACGATCAATACTTGTCACAGCATTAGCCATGGTAGAAACACATTACAACCCTCTGCCAGAAGATGAGCTGACAGTATTTTATGTTTGGATGTCTACGTAATCGCTTTGTTATTACGACTCCTTTAAAGCCTTCCTCCCCGTGGACTTCATTATACGTTTTTACCGGTCTTTGCCGTTCTATATATAATCTTGTTGTAGTATAACCGTAATTTATTATGCGGGTTTAAAGACAAACTCAGTGCGATGTGTACACGGGAGTGGAGCTATTACAGTAGTCAAACCTGCCCATCTGAGCTACAGTTAAACACAACTGCCAGTTGTTCCCATAGTAGCCATTTCAATGTGAACCTGTTATTAGTGACAACCCGTATAAACAGACCAACTCTGTTAAGACATATCTGTATTATATCAATCCGGTTAAGAGACAATCAGTTATGTTAAGAATTATCCATAAGAACTATGTGAAGAGACATAACTGTATTAAGAGACCAATTATGTTAAGAGACATCCGTATTGAGAGACTTCCACTGTTAAGAGACATCCGTATTAAGTGATTGTCAATGTTAAGAGACATCCGTATTAAGTGATTGTCAATGTTAAGAGACATCCGTATTAAGTGATTGTCAATGTTAAGAGACATCCGTATTAAGTGATTGTCAATGTTAAGAGACATCCGTATTAAGTGATTGTCAATGTTAAGAGACATCCGTATTAAGTGATTGTCAATGTTAAGAGACATTCGTATTAAGAGACTTTCTGTGTTAAGAAACATTGGGAGATAATGATGAATCCAGTGAACTTTTCTGATCTATATGGCATTTGTGAGCCCAATCTCCTCCAATCCTATTTAGAAGATACAATATGGATGCTATAAAAAGTATCACACAGGTTGAACTCTAACGTCCATGTACCTACGATCATCTTAATAACCTGAAATCCAAGCATCTTAATAATTATATTTAGGTTGGATGGGTAAATGTCGAAAAATTATTCACGTCTAATACAAAGATTGCAAAATGGAGGCGACAAAGCGACCACCGACTATAGTTACACTGCATTGCCAGTGTAATCACACAGGACAACGCTATGAAATATAGCACATGTTCATGACAACGTTAACACAAAGTTATTTCTGTTTAAGATAACGCTTATTATGATATAAGTGATTAAACATGTAAAACACTCCTAATAGCGATATAAAGTATTCTGACACATATTAAAACCAAGGTCACGTTAAATCTAATTATCCTGTCTAATTAACCCATCATAAAACAGTGGAATATCGTCATATAAACTTAACCCTATTTCTAACTAGAAATCGATCAAACGAGAGAAAAATAGAACAAAAAATAAAGACTTGAATAAATAACAACGTGAAAAGTACAAGGTATATAAGTTCATACGTTATTTTAGTTCAGTACAAATAAATAAATGCCTAAATATGAACTGAACACGTAGACTCTTGAAAACATTCATGGATGCTATACAGTCCAGATATACCGGGTGGTTGATTGCCAAGCAAACTAATAAGAGTCCATACCATGTTGCTAATAATCAATGCAAGTGCAAGTTGACCTATTAAGTGCATGCTCACTGTCTGGGGTCAATTATTCGGCAAACGACCCATAAAACGTGTTATTTATCACATAAATACCGTTATAATCAAGTGACACAAACCAATCAATGTTAAGCACGTGCAGTGTAATATCATTACAAATGATTTTATTTATTTTATTTCATTTGTTTTTGTATTTATTTATTTATTTATTTATTTACTTTAGTACATTATGTATTTTTTTTTTTTTTGCTTTTTGTTTTGTCTTGTTTTTTTGTTTTTGCTTTTATTGTCCAATGTAGAATTAAGTATACATGTATTCTGAAATTTTCATAAAAATCACAAATAAGTTTGGTTGTTTTTTCCTTGTACATTTTCAAATCATGTTTTTTTTTTAATTGTTCATTGTATAGTGTGTTGACTTTAAATTGGAATAACTGTTAAATCGTTGCGTTGTTGTAGATGACTGCATATGTTCGACGTAATGCATGAAAAGTTTTAAAATACATGTAAATACAATACTATGACACAAAATAAAAGTCACTTTGCTTTATCTTCCCCACAGAATATAGGGAGGCGTTTGGCCTGATAGACAAAGACGGGGATGGAACGATTTCCTCTAAAGAACTAGGGACGGTGGTGAGAGCCCTGGGACAGACCCCAACTGAAAAAGAACTGACTGATATGATCAAACTCATCGACGCCGATGGTAACGCTTTATTATCTTATTTACCTCCTAGTTTATTTTAATTTTCAAGTATCTAAATATTAATTAATTTACATTTCCTGCTTATATAACCATCTGATTCCGTTTGAAGGTAACGGAAAAATAGATTTCCCAGAATTCCTCACTATGATGATAAACAGGAACCAGAACTCTTCAACGTATGAAGACGAAATGCGCCAGGCCTTCGCCGTGTTCGACAAAGATGGTAACGGTTTTATCACCGGAGACGAACTTTGTCAAGTGATGACAAGTCTTGGTGAAACTCTGAGTGATGACGAAGTTAATGAAATGATTGGTGAGGCGGACAGAAATGGGGACGGAAAGATAGACTACAAAGGTAAAATTACGTGTCACACGATGAACAGTATAACCCTCTTAATTATGTGTGTAGCTGTAATCTAAAATACAGTCAAGAGTCGTTATCTCGAAGTCATGGGCCGTATAAAACATTGAAGATATCACGATTATTCTAGGGAACGATTATTTTATTGTTGATAGTATTAATTTTCGCTGTCGAAGCTTAACATTTACTTCGAGATAAGCATATTCTTCAGGTAACGGATTTCGAGATAACGAAGTTTGGCGGTACATGAATTTGCAATGTAGCATCGTGTAAAAAGGCAGATTACATATGTGCAAATGTAAATTTCTAGTTTATTAAATATTAATAATATCAGTATATGTAAGTAAAACAGCTAACATAAAGGTGTACTACATATAAAATTTACAGGGAAACTGACAAGCTCATTCGTACTATAAATTGGTATTGTAAATTAGAATTATATCGCATTGTTAAAATGTTTGCTTGCATTCACATACATTTAATTGCAATCACAAAAGTGAGTATTCTGTTTGATAGTACATGGAAAACACAGCATCTTAAAAAACAAAGCTTTTAATAATTTATTCTATTTTATTTTTCAGAATTTGTAAAGATGATTCTGCGGTCCCATTAGTGAGAGGAGCAGCTCCATATCATATTCATATCATCGTATTAATACAACTTTATCAAATTATTAGGTGAATTATCCCCGCCATTTACAAAACCTAACAAGATACCTCAAATACACACTTTCGCCTGTTGGAAATAAGTGTATAACATGTGGCTAATTTAGGTCAAGTCATCCCTTGTTTAATTGATTCACGTCTCGTTCTGCCAGGTGACACAATTTTTTATTGATAGGTGTACTCAGGCAAAACTCGTTCACATTAAATTCACATGAAAAACAAAATCATGTGAATTTCACTTGAATGGGGCAAAAAAGTGATATTCACATGAAATTCACATGAAAAACAAAATCATGTGAATTTCACTTGAATGGGGCAAAAAAGTGATATTCACATGAAATTCACATGAAATTCACATGAAAAACAAAATCATGTGAATTTCACTTGAAAAGTCCAAAAAATTGAATTGCATATGAAACTCAAATGAAATTCACATAAAAAAGTCATGTGAATTTCACTTCAAAGGGGCAAAAAAGGTGAAATTCACATGAAAGTCACGTGAAAAAAATATAATTATTGTGTAGTGGTATCCAAGCTTGATATGGATAGTTATTTCTCACCTTTTATCCCTAGGTGTCGTCAGTAGGAATCAAACCCGTCTTATTTTGGTCGAAAATCCGGTACATTGTACATCAATTACCGTTTATAATTTTAAATCGGTGCATGTTGCACCGGTCCTTATTTTAAATCCACTTTTTGCGAGGGGGTGTCCTCGAATCAACGAATCTTGACAATATAATATCAGTTAGTGTGGTAACTCTGCACTAAGCCAAGTTAAAACAACAGTGATAATAGTTTTAAGCATGATGTCACAATCATGTGACAAAAATATTATGTTGGACCGATTCACATCTTTGTAGAACTAGCCGGATTTAATTCAGATCAAATTCGGTGTGTTTGATTTTGGATTTCATTAATTTACATTAAGTAGACTGACTTGCATCGGTCCTTTCATATCTCATGTGTTGTAAAGTTGGCTTTAACAGCTCAATTTTTCATGTTTTTACAAAAAAAAAAAAAAAAAAAGGAAGCAAAAAGCAAAACACCATTTTGGAGCATTTTAAATGGACAATCATTTTCTCTTTTCAAAATTTTTCATAAGTCTAACTCTCGCGAATTTATTTTATCATCAATATTAGCGAAGACGGGAATATTTGATATAATATCTAATACAACTACATACATGTACGTTAGAATAACGTAGGTACTAGTTATCAATCAAACATCAAATCAATTTGTAAATAAGCATTATCTTCCAATATACAATATCAATGTAAGTGTGATTGAATGTCAACTGTGATTTGTGTTGAAATTAAAAATAATTCTGCATTCCATTCCATGGTGGTACAGTGTATATAGCAATCGCAATATGTCTTAATCAAAGAGAGCATGAACAGAATTGTACGAGATATGGCGGAAATAAATCTGAACCTTAGTTTGGGAATTTATGGAAAATCATATGCATTCTTGTACAAGTACATGTTTTCATGAAATTGTAACCTAAAACATTTTTTTTTTTTTTTTTTATTTCAAAATTTTTAATTAGTAATTTAGTAATTAGTGAACATTGTAAAGATTAATTATGTTGGTGTATAATGATTTGTTACCACGGGGCTTTGCACTATTTCCTAACGCCAGAATCCGTTCATAATGTCGAACCATAGGGTTGAGAAGTGGGTCCACGTCCCTATGACCATACACCATATCCGTGGAACCCAGTAGTTTGCATAATCCTTGATCTGTGCCATTCTAGAGACCTTATAAGATGACAATTGGATTGTGAAATGTACAATATTTAGGTATCAACGGCACACGACGCTATTTCTATTTTGATAATTGTATTTTTGTTCCTTATTAAAGACTTCATTACAAAAGACTTTACTACTACAATGTATCAGTGTTGTTTATCCCGTTGTGCCTTGTGTTTGTTTTAAGTGCAAACAACGTGAATATATAGTAAATTCATACTGCATATAGACATTGTAAATTCGAAGTCCTGAAATTTACAATTACTTAATGGTAAACTAGACCACGGGGATTTGAGAATTCGTTACAGTTTACGTGTATTTGGACCTTCCGAACACCGGGGTTGTCATTTTTACCGAATTTCAACCCTCCCCCCACCCCCCCCACCCCCCCCCCAAAAAAAAACAAAAAAACAAATAATAAAAAAATGTGCTATACACATTAGGGAAGGTCAAAATACATGTAGACTGTGAAAAAATGCTCAAGTGCCTGTGAACTAGACAGGCCACCTGTCTCTAGAATATTAAAATTATAAATTAAATTGAGGTTCATGATTTTGGTCTCGAGTATATGCGGATAAAGTTTGTAATTTGATACTCAATTTTCAAACTAGGGGGAGATAATCTAGTATTAGAATTTAAAGGGGCAATTCAAACAGAACACTTAGAGGCTGGCGGCCAGTCTAGATACAACTGACAAATTCACCCCAATAATTCACGGATCATGGTACAAGGGAGATAACTCCTACAATGTACTTCATCAATCACCGTTCCTTATGTTTCATACTAGTCGTGGTAAATCTAATATCATAGCATAATTGCCACTGGTAGTATGTAATATATAAATAATTAGCATTCTTAGTTTCCTGGGGATCTTATGACATCCCCAGTTGTCTTGCTGGAGTGATGTAGCAGACCTAGACCCAGATTAGCCCGAGTTTCGTCTGGCCCTGACACCAGACATACAGGTATGGTGTCAGGGCCAGAGGAAACTCGGGCTAGATCCAGATATCCGTATGTATATACAGTTATGACAATCTAGTAGTACTACGTGTTAGAAATACATATTTATGCATTTTTGGACTGCCTCCCTTGTGTGCGAGATACATGCGTGGGTATGTGTGTTTGGAAAATGCGGTATTCGCGGAACTGATTCCGACTTTTATTGCTATGCCTACCTCACTGAAGCACCCAGCAGAACACCTAATAACCCGGCTCTGTGTGAGAGCGAAAATGAAAGTGAAAGTAATTACCAGGGTGTTTACATACGTGAAATTTAGAAATACTTCATAGTCCAGGTATACATATTAGTAAAATTCCAGATGGAAATTATTATTAATAATTACAATTTTTATTACTGTACATTACTTGTACGTGCACATAACCTGCAACAATTGTATATGTGACGGTTGAAAACTAATCACTTTGAATATAAAGGGAGATAACTCTTTCTGACTTTGAGTGTAAAACCGAATCTTATCTATTGCATCCGAATCGGGAACCGTCGGAAGTTTCCGTAAACGAGAAAATACGGTCGTTTACGGAAACTTCCGACGGTTCCCGATTGGTGTATGGCCGTTGAAATTCAAGTTCGACAACTCTTATAGAGACTTCGAATTGAGTTGTAATATGACATGGGTTTTATTGGGTTCGTAATTAAAGCATTTTGCTGTACACAATATCAATCTCGATCCAGGAACTAGGAACAAACGGGCCAGTAGCATTTGGCTTTCATTAGCGAGCCCTTCATCTTTAGGTTTACGCACCTTTACAAACACATCGGCTCAGGTGCCTCAGGATTGCTATTGTAATGACAAGTGAAGAGAAATTTCCAAACAATTGTTATCTATATTTAGAAACGCTATCAAATTGTATCTTAATATGTTCATGTTGCATGCGCATATTGGCTTACTCATGCTACATCTTTGTATGGATGGAACAAAAATGAAGCAGCGGCCCAACTATGTTTAATGGAGGGGTTAGAATAGAGCTAAATTGGAGGATATTCTTATACGACTCAGAAAGATTTCGCGAGAGCTAACTCGAGATATGTATCGTTGGCCAAGTCGAGCACTCACTAGAGGTCGACATCATGCTATAATTATATCAAAAGCGAAAGATAACTTTGTAACAGGAGACGAGAAAATGTAGCGGCCAGACCGGGGTTTGAACCCGGAACCTCCGAACACTAGCCGGATGCTATACCAATTGACCTACCTGGTCACCGATTCTCGACCCAGTCCAGTCCTGCTACACGGTACAGGTACTGGATCTGGAGGGTGTGATCCTCGGGTGGCTAAGTAGAGGAAGATGTTCCCGGATAAAGCGTGGGACACCCGGAGGGATACAAAATTATGCATATTTCCATAGCGTTAATTGGCATTCATGTAAACATTCAAAATAACCTATTTCTCGGAACAGATAAATTGAATCAATAATATCGTGAAAAACAGCTGTTTCTGTGTCAAATTAATCAATATGTCATATGTATGGAAATAGTTGGCAATTACATGTAATTGATTTGTATTTACAGTTCAAAGTTCAAAGTAGAAATATTGAATCAATGTACATGTATGATCAATTGAAAAAAAAAAAATCAATATATTTGTCATAATATTAGATTGGTTCAGGTTTAAACGCGAGAAATTTCAAATTAATAAAGTCCAATATATTCATAAACAAATATACCCAGAACAACTTAACTAGAGCTTTGACACCAATACCATCCGTTTTTTTGTTCATAAAACATCTTTACCTTCGGGATCAAACCAGCTAAATACATACAGATAATGACCATTAAATATGTAATTACCATAAATCAGAATGATTTCTCTGTCGATTGGCGAATCATGTCAAAGCTTCAGGCTTGGGGTGTGTGTGCATGTGTAAAAGTGTTTTCCTGTACAGAGTAATCACTTTTCGTTTCTCCGCCGGGGAAAGTCAAGGTTGACCGCTCTGACCCTGATTCTCATGTTTTTGAGGACGACGGTCATATACATGTAAATATCCGGTGTCACGGTTTGTAAACACTTGAATATTTCTATTTCCTCACACAGAATTTGTTAAAACGCCACCCATTTAAGGATATTGAGAATGACCATCAAAGGAAATTTATTGACCAATCAATGGGCTCAAGGTCTTGATAAATTCTTTTTCAAGCTTTCGCATTGTGTATCGAAAATTGATCGCCAATTTAGCCTATTAGAAAATTGATCGGAACATAAAGATAAATATCGAGAAAACTTTTACTGTGATGTCTCATTTAACAGTACACAACATTGGATAATAGGGCTTTCGTCATTTCACCTTGGGCCATATGTGGGACATGGATGTCAACCGTTCTAAGTAGCCCTCCGGCATTTGTTCATGTATCCTAAAACTCGAATCCTGCATGCTGTACGTACGGTTCATATAGGATTCCGACTCCTGCACTGCTTTGGTTGGTTAGGGTGAGTTCGGTTTTCCGAACGGACGTAGAAAGGTATGGGGTTCACCTTCCCGATCATGTAATCTCCGAGTATTCCGGTTTCCTTCAATAAAAAGACCGCTCACGTGCTTCCGTCCGGGCCAACCAGAGTTATTGATATAAGTTAAATTCAAACAGTGTGACTTGTTTCAAAACTGATTATAGTTAAAATTTTACATTTCATTTTAACATTACTTATGAAAAAGGATTAGGCACAAGCTATAGCAATATATCTAGGACTTTTCCATATAAACATTTACATATGGACGAACGACTATTGATGCAATGAAAACAGGCAGGTTTCTATCATGAATAGGTGTTACTATCACAATCTATTTCTGAATAAACCCTTACACATATATCTAAAGATATTTGAGGTTGGGTCCACGGTAATATAATTATATAGCGTTCAAATGTGTTATATGGACATCCTAAACTTATTTAATAATGTACTATGTGTATATATAAATATATTTTATAATTTAATAATGTATTATGTGTATATATAAATATATTTTATAATTTACCTGTGTCTTGATAAAGAGTCAGACTGCCTCGAAAATTCGACAATTTACTTGTCTGTACTGTCGTTATCACTACATGACAAATCATATATACATATATAAATGTATATATATCTCATTGAAAAATGACAATACAGTTTCCATAGCCAAGTATAATCAAATACATTTTAGGATTGTTTTCTTTAATCTTTTCGTAACAATTTTACATTTCTTAATATTAAGAATAACTGCAATTCATATTGTCCTGTCATCACACCTTGCAGAATGTCTATAGGGAACAACCAACCAATTGAAAAAATATAGTTTTTGAAACAGCCCCCGTGTATAGAACGTTGAGCCAAGGATAAAATGTCTGGCAGCCACTGATTGGCCAGTATGTTATGAAGCGAGAAAATAGATATGTAGCCTGATAGGTAACTATCAATAAGAAATGTTGATATTAATTTCATAAGTCCGATTGATTTTTTTCCCAAAAGTTCACGTAATAATAGTAAACAGGTAAACATTTAAGATTTTTGAGAATTTTTACTGCGAAATTCACCCATTTTCAAAATGGCTACCCTGGAGAAAATTTGAGCTGAAGGACCCAACTTTTTTTTTTAATTAGGTATTATATCAGACCCTAAACTTTTGTTATAAACCATAATTGTCTTATTGAATTCAAGAATTTGAATGAAATACTCCAAAACGTTAACACTAAAGTCTATGGGAAAACAATTGGTTGGTTTGTCTCTAATACCCACTTCATTACGCTCAATAAAATCGTAAGACTACAGGATACATTGTTGAGTAAAATGTCTCCTTTATATAAAAGCTCATCAACTAAAAAAAGTTTCCTTCAAGTTACATTACGTGGCCTTCTAGTCTACGTATTGGTGTCGTCTTTCACGTTAAAGGACAAACTTACTCGGCGATAAATAGGGCGAGGAGATCTGCTCTGTAATCGTCTATAGAAATTCCTATCCCAAGTAGACTACGGGAAATTTAACACATATGGGAGAACAGGATGTTATTATTACTTACACAAGTATTGCACTTTAATAAATAGGACACGGTTGTTTTACAGTTGACTGGCCACCAGCCCTGAAGTTTTTGTTACTGTAAAAAATTGCAATGCTAAATTTTGATACAAGATTATATCCCCCTAGTTTAAATTTATGCTTGAATTAGATTTCTACCACAATACGCCATGTTATTCAACTCTCAGACCATCAGTTTATCATCACAGCTGTTGATTAACAATCTGTTTATACCACACGTGGTATAAACTCTGTACGCATTTTGATTGGCTAACACGGTGAACTTTGACCCAAGCTGTAATTGTTAATGACGTCATCAATAATCTAATGACGTCACATCACCGAGTCCCGGACGTCACCGGTACACTTTATTTGCATACGCGAAATTATACTTGGCCACGTTTCCCTTTGATTCAAGCCGATATTATTGTGGTAGAAACAGGTCACACGACTCGAAATTGTTGGATATGGAATTTATTTCACACTCGTAAGTTATTTTTTTAAAGTTGCAAAAAACACTCGCTAAAGCTCGTGTCTTTTGTAACTTTAAAAAAATAACTTACTCGTGTGAAATAAATTCCATATCCAACAACCACTCGTTGTGTAACCTCTATTTATCCTATAGACCAATACCGTAATGCTCTAACGTATTTATAATTTTAGCATTCTTGAGATGTACATGTACAACTGTATGCGGTGTTATTAGAATTATTGTACATGTATACATACTGTGAAGGAAACTTTTGACATTGCATTCACATACTTTCACAATCCAAGGGTTCAAGGATTATTAAAAATAACTTTAAGATTATAGTTAAATGTTTGGCTTAAATACGAGTTTGATATGAACGAAAACACGTAATTTAAATTCAAAGAGTAGTTCAACAGCATACCAAATTAACAATGGCATATTGTCATTTGAGCCGGTTGTCCTGCAAGAATTAAGGAGGATGTGTTTCTATTCTGGTCCCCAAGCCGGTGTTTTTGTGTATAGAAATTATCTTACTCATAAAATATATATCCGGAAGACCGGAAAGTTTAACTCCGACCGACCGGAAATTGTCATATTCTGACAAACTGGAATTTCTCTTGTCCGGCATACCGGAAACTCTCTTACTCCGGAAAACCGGAAAGTTTAACTCCGACCAACCGGAAATTCTCATATTCTGACAAACTGGAATTTCTCTTGTCCGGCATACCGTAAACTCTCTTACTCCGGAAAACCGGAAAGTTTAACTCCGACCAACCGGAAATTCTCATATTCTGACAAACTGGAATTTCTCTTGCTCCGGCATACCGGAAACTCTCTTACTCCGGCAAACCGGAAATTCTCTGACTCCGACAAACCGAATATTATCTTGATCAGGAAAATATGAAATTATGTTCTTCCGGGTAACTGGCCATCCTTTAATTACGAAATATTATATCTGAATATGTAATGCATATTACTATACATGCTATTGTGTGTTTAAATAATTAATAATATTTGCATAAAAGATATTTATTACTGTAATATCAATTAAACCTTTTAAATAGTTGAATAAACAAGGCTTGCAATATAGCGACATGCTTTCCTTATTTTGACAACAAAGTCATATCTACGTATATATACTATATATATACCTGTTGCCGTGTACGATTTGAAATTGAAAGGTAGGCGATGCAGAAAGTAAAATCAGATATCTTTAATGGAAAATCTGTTCAAGTTAGAAGGGAAAGAACGTGATTTTATCAGATATCTTCACTATTTGTGTGTATATGGAGTCGAATTTATTATTGCCATTTAAATTTAATGACGACATGTTGTAGACATTTCGCGATAACGCCCGATAATGAAATCTATAAGGTACAGGTGGGGTAGTGTCACTGGCTGTTCAATGTAAACATCGTCACACACACACATATATATATATAGGTAAATATCTACAGAATTCAGGGAAAGCAATTTAAACTACGTGTAGAAGAAGTAGAGTTAAACATGTACAGACGTTTTCACAAGTTATAAGTATCTTCTCTGTGTACTTCCGTTTTATGTGGTTTTCAGAGAAACCGATGGACCGGTGGTCATGATCAATGACAAGGAGGACGGGGTCATTGACAATACACGCGCAGATGACAGATCTTGTGTGTATCATTACGTCACCCCTCAATACACAAACGGGCGGTAGATACTCCCGACAAAGTAAAATATGCATTGTCAATATTTTCAATCAATTCTGAAATATGATACCCCAGACATTATGTTTATGTAACAATGTTTTTTTTTTGTTTTTGTTTTTTTTTTGTTGTTGTTTTTTCAAAAGTTTTATTTGTGTATATTATAAACAAAATGTTAGGCCTGTATGACAATGATTAGGGCATACAATGGACAGGCGAGCAGTATGTGTAGTATGAGGGTGTGTATGTGTGTATAGTGTGTCGATAATGCGGTATACACTTTATGGACAGTCGGGCGTATATACTGAAACGTCGCAACCGGAGTCAACATCCAAGGCAAGACAAGGGACACAGTTGATGCTGAGGCTGTAACGGGGCACGCGCAATGGTAAGTCTTATGACACATGACCCATGAAACACGCGCACACACATTTTTTATGCTGATGACGTACATGTGGAGTGATGAGATTGGGAGCATTTCGCCATAGATATTTTGTAGTTTTAATGACAATATGTCGACATGTAATGTTATGGTGTGTATTGGAGGGGGCGGACATATCCATGCTTACTTAGTAGTATATATAATGACTTTAGACACGATTTTATCACAAAATGTGTACTTTATAATAAAATGATTATTTTCAAGTGCAGGAAATTAGGCACTTCTAACTCGCTAAGCTTGTGAGCATGTGAGTTTAATACGAAACAAGAGCGGGGGAGAGAGTTTCCCTGGAATCCGCCTGAGCGTGCCAACATGTGCTTGATGTGTATACCGTACTATCTCTAGTTATCTTCCTATCTATAACACTTTCACCTTTGCTTTCGTGTTGAGCCGATATCTTTCACACTAAACTACGGTTTGTTTGTTTGTTTTGCTCACGTGGGTACCTCTCTTTAACCTATCTCGTTTTCGGTAATCTAGGTCTCAGCTTTTAAGTAAAGTAGGGCGAGATTAAGGCCCACTACCATCACTCTCGTGCATTACACGTGCACTTGTACATACACGCATGAAATCGATAAGTTGTACATTGTATATATCTAATGATATGTCAATACAAAAATATGTGCACGGCCTATGAGGGAGACGTATATATTGTATGAACCGTTCAGTACAGTATTAACCTGAACATGTGTTGAGAGGTGTATCATTATGACAGTGGAGTTGCTTGATGGGCTTACATAATCTACTCCGTGGAACAGCCGTACCAGACGAGATATCTTTGTTTACATCACGTTACGTGACAAAATATTGCATCTATTTACAGAGTTTGTTTGTAAGTCTGGACGAACATGTAAACACATGTACCCATCACCCAACATATGAATATACATGTACACGAAATCCGCATTCTTTCGGTATCGAAATACACTTTAAGTAAAAAAAAAAAAAATGAATAAATAAAAAGACGAAGTAAAACGTGACTACTGATGCATAAAATCTGCTAAATTCCTAAATGTGCGTTGACATATCTCGGTTAATACATATGTGAAAATCATAGGAGTAACGAGTCGATACGTAGGCTGTCATAGTGTAGAAAGCTGAGTCCTGGGGCATGTGGTTTATATCTAAATATAAATCTTATTTGATCAGATCAGGAAAAGGGGAACAAACAACAATCGTCATAATGACGAACCTTAACTCAATATCGAATAACGAAGGTAAAATATAAACAAAAAGGTAGGTTTGTATATAAACCCTTAATACAAATGTAGAAGATCAGGGAGAATTATGGCAGCCGACATAGAAATATAGGTCAAAACGGCGACACCCGCCATTGAATTATAGGTCAAAATGGCGACACCTGCCATAGAAATATAGATCAAATCGGCCACACCCGATGTCTAAATCTGGGTCAAATCGGTGACACCCGATGTCTAAATCTCGGTCAAATTGGCGACATCCGATGTCTAAATCTAGGTCAAATCGGCGACACCCGCTATAGAAATATAGGTCAAATCGGCGACACCCAATATAAATCCAGGTGAAATCGGCGACACCCGCTATTGAAATATAGGTCAAATCGGCGACACCTGTCATAGAAATATAGGTCAAATCGACGACACCCTCTATTGAAATCTAGGTCAAATCGACGACACCCTCTATTGAAATCTTGGTCAAATCGACGGCCTCCACCATGAAAATCTAGGTCAAATCCGATTTCTGGGTCATCTTTATAGGAAAACAATATAGATTTCAAAACGAATGATATCCACATATTTGCACAAAAACAAGTCATGTAAAATACAAAACTGTTTATGGACATGTTGCTTCTCTAAATCATCAATAATTTTATGTAGATTCTGACAGTTTCTTCTGTAGTTACTTTGTGGTAAGATGAAGTAGGGAAAAATTGTAAGTCAGACAAATAATCAAACGTGAAAAATAACCATCATGTTACAATATATGTTCACAAGTGCTAATAGCTGTAGCACCCAAGGCTAGCATTTGTTCGGGAGGATTTGACTTAATGTGTGAATAAACACTCATTCTTCGAGAATGCAAATGGCGGTTGCGAATAATATTTCACAAATATGTTATTTAGGGAGGCATTTCACTTGATAAATATACCCCCTATTGGATAGTTTCAAGACAGTTGATCACAGTAATTGTAAGAATGATGTTTTCTAGACAAATGCAAGTATAGTTAAACTTCGGGGTTTGGAGCATTTTTTTCAGAAATTGGATCTTTTACCTCGACTTCAGCAGATGAACAATATTTTCCGAAATAAAAACAGCCTACTTCTTGCCGTGTTAAGAGTTGATAATAGTATCTAATAAAAGCATTGTTTTATGTTTGAAATGCCTCGCTATATGCCATGTTTGTGTGATCGATATTATTCACAACAGCCGTTTTCAGTTCAATGTCAAACTAGAATTAATGTTTAAGAAGATGGACATATATAAAATTAAATCCGGTTAAACTAATGCTGTTCTGTGTGTTATAAATACTTGTGATCATAACGGCATGGCGATTTCGTGCAATATATGTATACACATGAGGCAATCCTGTCTCCCTGAAACATGCATTTTTCTCATACTTTGTCTAAATTTACAAGCTGCATGTCAACAGCATGGCCCATACAGCCACAATACATACTGGAAATTGATCAATTAAGTTACTTCTAATGCCACCATTATAGTGATATATAGGCATGTAAAATATCACTAGATTTGGTATTTAGATGACTCATAAGTTACAATATCAAATGTGAGATAGAGGGGAGACAAACAGAACCACTGGCTTATCAACAAAACATCTGACATGTCTGACGTAATATCATATCGCTTTAGGAAACAACATGTTACCAAATGAGATCGTGGTTTTTAGCCATAAAAATCAACATTGGTTTTCATCAAGCTGCATCTCTCAAAATCTTGTGTTGTTATTTTCGTCAGATTTAGACTCTCACAAAGAACTTGGAGTGTCTATTGGATACGCTAGAACTCGTCCATGGCGTTGTAGTTAACGTTAATATACCTTTGGTATAGTGAATGTACAAATGTAGCAATGCTCACTATTTCATAAAACGAAGGGAAAATATATAGATTTGCAGGCAAACCACTGAAGAGTACAAAGATAGCAGGACCAGGTGTTTCGGAGAGTTAAGCGTGTGCTCACACGTCCTAATATAAACTATTGAACGAATGTTACATCTGTGTATAAAGCGTTCATTATAATATACAACAGCTTTAATTCATACATAATGTGGTCGCAGTGAACTGAAAAATAGCTATTGACGGTAAACCATGAGTTAATAGCTCAACTACTATAAATCGGCAAAAGTTCCGGCCTATCACAAGGAGACTTAACACGAACATACCGCAGCCTCCCAAAACACACATGCGCATTCACTACACGCATGCATGTCGCACGCACGGGAGGCCGTCCTTAAATGACCTTAGCTGTTAATATGACGTTAAACAAAATAAACCAAACCAAACCAAACCAACTAATAGGTCCAACTTTAATATATAATTATCTGCTTCTCTTTTACCCGGTCAATGTGCAGTGCTTACTTAAAACTATAGCAAAACGAAAGTGTTGGAACAAGGTTTGACATTTATAATCAACTTTATATACAACGTCTTCTGGAATATCTGATTCAATTATCAGAGTAATAGCATGTCATCGACTTTTTGTCACCTTTTCTATTTCTCCCTTGTTTTTTTACATTAAGAGTATATACATGCAAGCCATTTTTATAGCCACGATTTGGTTTGGTTTGTTTTTGTTTAACGTCCTATTAACAGCCAGGGTCATTTAAGCCACGAATCTCGCTAAACACGTAACTTGCACTAATACAAAAATGTCGTCTAGAAAGTCTCGTCAAACGTCATTTTACGGCATAAGATACACTATATGACGCCAATTTAGAGACTGTATCTGTTGAATTTCATTTTTCCATTTTCCCTTTAGATACGTCATTCTTAGGTATCTACATATTTCAGAACATGCCTGTGATTAATAAAATGAAACTTAATGTTTATCAAAAAAATCTTCAAAATGTCAAAGGGTTTACAAACACAGGTTGTTTAAATCAGTTTTGTAAACCACAGAGCAGTCAGTTGTTCAAATTGTTTATAACTGAACAATTCATTTCCCCCGCAATCTGTCATAATATTTGGAACCTTGTCAGTAGGTATGTGCATGTGTGGTGCTCAGACGTAACGTTAGCTGGGAGTAAGAGACAACTAATGTCTAAAGAGAGCTGTACTTGTACATGTATAAGTTTACAGTTGCAAAATATATACATCCATATTATATCATGACTTCCTCAATGTCCGGAGACGAACATTTTTTTATGTTCGTTTGTTTGTTTGTTTTTGTTTTTTGTTTTTGTTTTGTTTTTTGTTTTTGTTTCTATTTTGGGGGTTTTTTAGGTTGGGTTTTTTTTTTTTTTTTTTTGTTTTTTTTTTGTTTTCTGCCAGACCCAAACCACAGCTCATCTTGTTCTCCGCACGTCGTACATGCGACATGACGCATGCTAATAAAATCTTCACTTACCAAGTACATCTTCTGAATTACATTAGTGTCTTTAGCACCATTCCCTTTTCAGATGTTGACAATTCTTTCGACATGTTTCGCATTTTTGTTCGCCTCCATTGATCAACACTTAAGGCCCTTGGCATCAGTGACGAGTTCTTTAAGGGCGAAACAGCTGCATGGTGCACATTTAATTAATATTACCTCTTCTGTATCTTCCTCTCATTTTATATTGAAATGTGTTCATATTCCTTGTGTCCTTTGTTCAATCGTTCAATCATTCTATACATTCATATTCTTTGTCTCTTGTTCAATCATTCTATTTACATTCATATTCCACATTAATTGCTTAATGATGACATATGGTTTTTCCTAATTGCCAGACATCTAGTGCTTAGCAGAAATCGACATACCTTCTGTTCTATTGTTCTATAACGATTGTTATTAAGACAAATATTTCTTTTATATATTAGTATGATGTACCGGTATGAATCCGCTAAACTCATAATCATTATGGAACGCGCTATACTAGTGGATCGTTTTTCAAACGTACCACATGGATCCTGAATGGTGGAACTGCCATTCTTCATTTGTCATGTAAATGTATTTCTTGTTGAAAACGAGACGAGGAATTTCTCTTTGCGAGGAACTTTTAAAAAACATTCGCTTTTTAGGTCACTTAAGACAAAGCCTCAGTTGACTATTGCGATCGCCTTTTGTCCGGCGTCGTGCGTCGTGCGTCGTCTGTCGACAACAATTTACATTTTCAACTTCTTCTCAATAACTAACAGGCCCAGAGACCTGATATTGGGCGTATAGCATGCTGGGATAAATGGCAACAAAGTTTGTTCAAGTGAATGACCTTGGCCTTCATTCAATGTCACAGGGGTCAAATATGCTAAAATCTTAAAGCAACTTCTTCTTGATAACCAAAAGGCCCAGAGACCCAATATTAGGTATGCAGCATGCCGGGATAAATGGCTACAAAGTTGATTCAAGTGGATGACCTTGACCTTCATTCAAGGTCACAAGGGCCAAATATGGTTAAATATTTAAATACTTACTTCTCGATAACCAAAAGGCCCAAATACCCAATATTAGGTCTGTAGCATGCTGGGATAAAGGGCTTCCAAGTTTGTTCAAATGGATGACCTTGACTTTCATTCAAGGTCACATGTGTCAAATATGCCTACATCTTTAAATGACTTCTTCTTGGTAACCGAAAGGCCCAAATACCTCAAATGGATGACCTTGACTTACATTCAAGGTCACAGGGGTCAAATATGCTAAAATCTTTAAACAACTTCTTCTTGATAACCAAAAGGCCCAGAGACCCAATATTAGGTATGTAGCATGCTTAGATAAATGGCTACAAAGTTTGTTCAAGTGAATGACCTTGGCCTTTATTCAAGGTCACAGGGGTCAAATATGCTAAAATCTTAAAGCAACTTCTTATTGATAACCAAAAGGCCCAGAGACCCAATATTAGGTATGCAGCATGCCGGGATAAATGGCTACAAAGTTGATTCAAGTGGATGACCTTGACCTTCATTCAAGGTCACAAGGGCCAAATATGGTTAAATATTTAAATACTTACTTCTCGATAACCAAAAGGCCCAAATACCCAATATTAGGTCTGTAGCATGCTGGGATAAAGGGCTTCCAAGTTTGTTCAAATGGATGACCTTGACTTTCATTCAAGGTCACATGTGTCAAATATGCCTACATCTTTAAATGACTTCTTCTTGGTAACCGAAAGGCCCAAATACCTCAAATGGATGACCTTGACTTACATTCAAGGTCACAGGGGTCAAATATGCTAAAATCTTTAAACAACTTCTTCTTGATAACCAAAAGGCCCAGAGACCCAATATTAGGTATGTAGCATGCTTAGATAAATGGCTACAAAGTTTGTTCAAGTGAATGACCTTGGCCTTTATTCAAGGTCACAGGGGTCAAATATGCTAAAATCTTAAAGCAACTTCTTATTGATAACCAAAAGGCCCAGAGACCCAATATTAGGTATGTAGCATGCCGGGATAAATGGCTACAAAGTTGATTCAAGTGGATGACCTTGACCTTCATTCAAGGTCACAGGGACCAAATATGTTTAAATATTTAAATACTTACTTCTCGATAACCAAAAGGCCCAAATACCCAATATTAGGTCTGTAGCATGCTGGGATAAAGGGCTTCCAAGTTTGTTCAAATGGATGACCTTGACTTTCATTCAAGGTCACATGTGTCAAATATGCCTACATCTTTAAATGACTTCTTCTTGGTAACCGAAAGGCCCAAATACCTCAAATAGATGACCTTGACTTACATTCAAGGTCACAGGGGTCAAATATGCTAAAATCTTTAAACAACTTCTTCTTGATAACCAAAAGGCCCAGAGACCCAATATTAGGTATGTAGCATGCTTAGATAAATGGCTACAAAGTTGATTCAAGTGGATGACCTTGACCTTCATTCAAGGTCACAGGGGCCAAATATGGTTAAATCTTTAAATACTTACTTCTCGATAACCAAAAGGCCCAAATACCCAATATTAGGTCTGTAGCATGCTGGGATAAAGGGCTTCCAAGTTTGTTCAAATGGATGACCTTGACTTTCATTCAAGGTCACATGTGTCAAATATGCCTACATCTTTAAATGACTTCTTCTTGGTAACCGAAAGGCCCAAATACCCAATATTAGGTCTGTAGCATGCTTGGATGAAGGGCTATTGAGTTAATTCAAATGGATGACCTTGACCTTTATTCAAGGTCACAGGGGACAAATATGCTTAAATCTTTAAATACTTTCCTCTCGATAACCAAAAGGCGCAGATACCCAATATTAGGTCTGTAGCATGCTGGGATGAAGGTCTACCAAGTTTTGTTCAAATGGATGACCTTGACCTTTATTCAAGTATTCCAAATATGTTAAAATATATCATAACTCAGGTGACCGTTAAGGCCCATGGGCCTCTTGTTATATTGGAAGTGAGTGACTGCCGCCATCTTTGAAACCCACTTGTAGTTAAATTGCATTCCATTATATGATACCGTACCTATTTGGTAAAACTTGTACGAACCCGATAGAGGAACGCAAGGTCAGACTCAGCATATAGACAAGGCGAAAAAAGATCCAGTGATACCCCCTCAACTACAGTCTAACATTCAATGTTCACGGTTTAGATGGTTTTGAGCTTGATTAGGACCTCAAATGGCGAATTAGAATAAAGCCTACTTCGAGCGTATGCTACAGTGGTTGTAATCTAACTGTTGTAGAAACGGCTCACTTTGGTAACATGTAATGCGCATGTGTAGAGAAACAAGAAGTTACAAAGTGCATGTCTAGTTGACTTTGCTCAACCACTTGGTCTGACTATAGCAACTAGACTTTGTTTGCGCATGCGTCACCAATTATAGAAGCACGGCAGTGATTGGTTGTTGTTTATACACATATGTAATCACATTAGATGGAATAGCCTGACTATAGTAAATAGCTGACACCCGAAATAAGCCTAAAACTAATTACTAACAAAGATTGTGTCCATTCTAAATATGGCTGTAATGGCAGGCAGAACGAGACCAGTGTGCATCCCCTAAACTAAAGTCTAACTTTCACCATGATCAAGGCTAATATGCTTTAAAGTAAAGCTAGATTCGGACCTATATTGCGTCAACAATCATGAAAATCGTCACTAACGATGATATGCTCATTCTAAAGATGTCTGTCAATAGAGATAGAACGAAATGCAGACATTTGCGAAGTTCTGTGATAAATCACTTTTCGGAATTGCGGCATTTTTTTTTCTTTTCACATACATATGTATCATGCACATAATTATTTTTGTGTAATCATTTTTGTTTTTTTATTTTGCAGGCTTGTCTAGACAATATAACCCCGGAACGAATGGCAGGTAAGATTGAATTTTTTTTTATATTTCATCTGTATATAATGTAGAGCTATGCGTATCATATACTGTATAGGGTGATCGCTTTAACGTTACTGTGAGGAAATATATATTCAGATATGTGCAGATATTTCATATAACGTTTTTCAGTGTCAGAGGAATGCGAGTCAGATCTTTTGGACCATTGAATATGTATGAGACTAATTTGTGTCGTTACCAACTTGAATAGTTATTATAATTATTAATCTTCATTTTATTATTAGTAATACTCAAATATCCTGTCTAGACTGGCCTCTGTATTTAGAATAAAAAAATAGAAATTAAAATTGTGCTTGATAGATTTGGTCTCTGGGATATATCTTATTTTTAAGTTTCAAACCAGGGGGAGATACTGTTGTAATAGGATTCAATGCAGTATTGAAATTCAGCTGAGCATTGTTTTTCTTTTTTTTTTTTTTTTTTTTTTTTTTTTTACAAAAAAATGATAAAGTGGTGACCAGTCTAGGAACATCCTAACTCCATTTACAAATGACCAGTTTCCTACGATAACGCCATGTTTTAAGAGGCGGGGTCATTTTGTGACATTATCTCTGATACAATCGCCGTATAGCTGTATGAATGCAATTTTTCCCGGCATCCTAGCATAGTACAACCCTGTAAACGTATTAAACCGAATCTGGTTTAAATCTTACATGTAGATCTCATTCAGGTCATCGCTGAAGCGTTGCAGGAAAAACACAAATTTCGTCAGCAATACACGATCACATGACAAGCTAGGAACATGAATTGCATTTTAATGTGTGTGCAGATACGTTTATTGAAATGGTTTTGATATTTCATAGAATTCTATTTCTGTTTCGAAATACATGACGATTCGAGTGAAACATTGTGGTAATTTATTTGAAAGTATACTTTTGTTATCTGTATACATATATTTTAGATATCGAAAAATCCTATATTAAGGAACATCGAATCTAGGTTTGAATATGTTTATCGTTATAAAATTGAAAAAAAAACGAAAGTGTCTAGCCAGAAAGTAAAAGACATTATACTTATCTTAAATAAAGGTATCCCGCCTTGTTGATATTTGAATACCTAGAAATTTGACATTGAAGGCAATTCTTGTTGTTTTGTTTGTTTGTTTTTTTTTTTTTTTTTTTTTTTTTTTTTTTGACATTTCAAGCAAAGGTTTTAAAAGATGTTTTCTTAAGATTATTGACTTTTCAAAACCACAGACCACGCATAAAGGATGCGAGATTTTAATTCTCATCGTCACCATCATCATGTCAACGGAGTCATAGGCAGTACTTGATGTGTGACGTCGACGCTTTTAAATTTGACAAGCATTTTCTTAAAATTGAAATCTAAAAACAGAGTGAAATTTGAATAACTATCTTTTTTTCTTCCATTAAAATACTTCCTTGATAACTGCATGCATTCTAAGAAGTGTTTTCACTTTTGACTGCCTTGGTAATTTTATAGATAAGCGAACTTTGAATACCCAACTTTGCAGTTTAAGTCGATATATAAGTCGATGATATCATTTAAGTGTTAATTTATTTTTTTTTCGCTAAAACCCCACAAGACCAAAACGTTTATTTTTCTACGTGTTTACCATACATATTGTGACGGTTGAGAGGTAAAAGCTTACTAACGTTATTTACTGTCAGACAGCACCAGTTCATAGCAGGGTCATAGCTGCCACAAACACAGCTATGCTATAACATTCAATACTGTTAATCAGAAATTGTTTACGGTTTGTTATGAAATGCAATATGGTGACATTTGGCACACTACATGCAATGTAAATATATCTAATGCGGCATTCCTCTGAAAACAATATCTCAAAATGAGACAAATCCGCTTTTATTATACTAATATACATGCATAATTATATACTGGTATACATGTAATCACATGTATATTATATACATGTAGATGGAATTTACTGTAGAGTATTAGTTAGACTGAGGGCCAGACTTAGTATTGTTTAACGTCCCTATCAAAAGCTATTGTAGTTGATGGAAATTCTCCTCGGTATGCGAGATGCAAGTGTGTGGTGAGTGTGTGTTTTTGGAGGCTGAGGTTGTTTGTACCTAAGCGAGGAACTACATGTAATAACGACTTTATAGTGCTATCTCACTGAAGCGTATTGTTTAAAACACGAGCGTTAAACAGGAACAGCATGTCTCTGATAGAGGATAGAACTAAAAGCCTTTCTCATGTGGGCGAAAGCTAAAGTCAAAGGAGAGGCAGTGTTAAGGAAGATGTAAGGGAGAAAAGAAAAGTTGTTGAGAAAGAAGAGGAAAAGACAAGATCAATAATTTAGTCGCCTCTTACGAATAATGCAATGATGCAGCCGGTAGATAAAACTCCTCTATCTACTTCCTTAATTATCACCGACACAAATACTTCAATTGCCGACTAGCCTGCTGCGTAGAGTAAATAAAGTCGCCTCTTACGAAACATGCAAGCAGGTAAAAATCTACTACCCTCAGGAAAGGTTAGATTGGTGAAGACGCATATCAATTATGTACATACATGTATGTATGATAAATAGGGAGTAGATGGGGGTTGGGGGTTTGGGTGGGAGGGAGGAGTTGGGTGGGGGGGGGGGGGGGGGGGGGGGGGGAGTGATGCTGCAATATGCATAGTTGATGTTTCGGGACCCTTTCGAAAAATGTATCTTAAATTAAGTTATCTTAGTGCTTAGAATATTGTCAGAATTGAGCACATACACTATTTCTAAAACGTATCAAAATATATTCATGTTTTATTGTTGACGATGTGCAATTTATTCACATTCGTAACATCATTTATATTTTATTCTAATATAATGTTGCATTTTAATCTAATTAAAGCTAATCCACTTCTTATCGGGATTTGAGTTATTTTAGAATTTTTCTCTTGTATGGACATTAATTGAAATTCCGTTTTTGTCAAAGTGTACCTATGAAATACAGAAGCCTGCTTACCATTACATGTTTTACCCCGGGTGAGAGGTTCTCGCTTTTTAAACCAAAATAAATGTCTCTCTGATCGGCGGGATACAAAGTTAGTGGATATTTAAATGACTGTCTGTCAATGTTATAAACTACGATTAAAATCAAGTAACAAAATAGCACTATATATGTAAATAATAAATTCCAAAACGTAAATGGAATTTTTAAATTAGATAGCACGGAGTTTTAATAAAAATCCGGCATTTTCATTCCAAGTCCATAAAATTATCAATGATTAATAAATGCTTCTTTTGATTTCGGCAACATGTTAATATAGTAAACAATGATGTTTATATCCAACCACGGATTAGGGTATCGAGAGTAAACAGATAAACAGTAAATACGGTGACTCCTCGGGGTTAACATATATATACAAACGTATCGTATAACTTATCTACCGTATCCAACACCAGCGACCCACACGTACTTCCCCCGCACTCGATCGTTATACACTTATGTTGATAATAACTCGACGCGTGTACTTTAAAATTCCTCATGTCAATTTAATGACGTAATGAAACATGCATTGCACGCTATGATAGCATAAACCAAGAGCCTGGTTGTACTGCTCATTCATTCTGTCTTTCTTTTTATCTTTCTTTCTAAAAGTTTTCCTCTTTATATGTGTCCTTAACATTTCAAATAATTCTTGCTGTATGTTTTTTTCTTTCTCTCTTTCTTTCTTTCGTTCCTTTATTTCTTTCCTTTCTTTCTCTCTCTTATTTCTTTCTTTTCTTTCTTTCTTTCTTTCTTTCTTTCTTTCTTTCTTAAAGTTTACCTTTAAGTGTATCCATAGTATTTGTACCGAAAACAGATTTCCTTTCTTTCTTTCTTTCTTCTTTTTTTCTTTCTATCATATTAGTGTGTAGATCTATATATGTATCCTTGTGATTACTTGTAATATTAAGGAAACCTCATTGTTGTAATTTCATTTGTTGTCTTTCTCTTCGCAGACTATAAAGAGACATTCGACTTGTTTGACGAGAATAAAGACGGGAAGATAACTCGAGAAGAACTTAAAAATGTGATGACCAAACTGCGTCAAGATCCCACGGACGACGAGATTAGAGATATGATCAACGAGATTGACCTAGACGGTAATCAAAGATTTTTTTTTTTTTTTTTTTGTAAGATTGAGAGTTTTACGGGCCCACACTGCATCATACCTTCTAGTTTAATCTTAAATGCCGCTAAGGATCCTAGATTTTTATAAGAAATGTTCATTCAAACATATTTATGGACAATACGTTCATCAAAGGGATTGGGCATACTTTTTTGCAATCATGACCCCTTTCTATTATTGTTACTCATCATGAATATTGATAACAATAGAAAAGGAAAGAATGCAAACAGTACAGTTCTTACAAATTACGAATTTGGTTTCAGAAAAGTCAATACAAATAAACAATTTTACTCCAATACCGAAATGGAAGTAACACCTGAAAGTTATGACCAAGCAATGTCCTTCACCTTAAATGTATTAATCAAGTTGACCTCATTGTCAACATCCTAACTCTCATTTGAGATTATGACATAACCCAGATTCGACCTGGTCCTATTATTCTTGTACTTTATCAGGAGTTTCCATGCAAATATAATATTTTTGTTTATATTTTCCCCTTGTTTATTCGGTTTTAGAGTTTGAGTTATGGTTTCGTTTTCATACCGGTATGTCCTAGCTGTTGTTTTTAACCATAATACAATTTACTTTATTATTCCCAAGAGGTATGGAATTGATACAAGTGTACATAATCAAGCAGGTTATGGTATAACTATCTCGACATTAGTGTGAGATAAATACATGTCCATTGGTATGGTCGTCTGGGCACTAATGGGTATCTCGTTAACAAAGCCTATTACACAGAATTTACGCTTGTTAATGGTGCTACGTCTACGATGTATGTACTAATGAAAAGCATATGGCTATACGGGTTATCTCCCTTTGAGTTTCTCGCGGACATGTGGTAGAGCCATATCTCTTTAGTCACTTTCACCGAGATCATAATTATCATTTGCTCATTAAAGGAAATTCATTTTTCTTTTGATGATCAATGAAATGGTGGTCTTACTATATATAAGTAACTTGTTAATTGGACACAGATTTTACCTACGTATGTGTGTTAACCTAAGAACCATCAAAAAGTTAGTCGGGTATGGGGAAGGAACGTTTAAATGAGCAAAACAAATTAATAACTCTATCTTTATTGTGGCATGTTTATAAATAGTAACACTGATTTTAGCCAATTCTCAGTAGGAGAATGTACTGTAACTTTTCGCCATACATAAACCAACTTACTTCAAAGATTTTGTTTTGTTCTGTGAGATATCATAACACAGTTCCACTAGCCAATCAAAAGCAGCTTAGCAAACAACGAAACGGTTATACTTTTAGCCAGAAAAATAATTTAGCTGCATGTTGTCGTCATATCACATGTAGTTCATTATCAAATAATTACGTCGACTGAAGGCGAATTGGGATCAGAAAGTAACTTACTGAATTAATTGCATTTAATTATCTTTTTTCATAATTTTTTTACAGAAAATGGAACGATAGATTTTGACGAATTCATAACAATGATGCATAACAGTTCAAAGGAGGACACGGAAGAGGAGTTCCGGGAGGCATTCCGAATGTTCGACAAAAACAGCGATGGGATGATAGACGAACACGAATTGAGGGAGGTGATGACAGCTCTCGGGGAAAGACTGACGGACACACAGATTAAAGAGATGATTATAGAGGCCGACCTTAATGGTGACGGTCTAATTAATTACCACGGTAAGAATGTAAAAGAGTGGGAAATTATCGGGCTGGGGTCATTACGTTTTTGTCATGACACATTGAAGGACGGAGAAAGAATGGGGCGAAGATATTAGATAATGCTGCTTTTCATTAAATTTTTGAGACTTGCAAAAGTAACTTAACGCCACCATAGTTACAAGTAGCAAGGTTTTCTGAGTTCACATGTGATAATAAATTTAACGAGGGTTACTTCCCTTTACTCCAGGACTGGAACTCGCCATGTCCAAGTAAAATTGAATACACTTCCTACATTTTGCAATATTATTGCCTGATCTTACGAACCTGCTCAATTGTACGATTCAGCCGCACAGTTCTACAATACAATTGCACTTCGCGCATAATGTGTCGGCGATGTGTCCACAATATCTACACGATGTGTGTATGTTATGTTATTGGTGCGTTGTGCGATCCCACAACTGTATGATTGTCTTAAACCCTTATTTTATAACGATACTGTTTTTGTTATGCTCATAAATTCTATAAACCAAGACCAAACACAAACTATTTATCTTAATAAAAGGGTCGTAGTGGCCTGAGTGGTTAAGGTGTCCCGACACTTTGTCACTAGTCCTCCACCTCTGGGTCGCGAGCTCGAAACCTACATAATGTATATGGGGCAGTTGCCAGGTACTGACCGTAGGCTGGTGGTTTTTCTCCGGGTACTCCGGCTTTCCTCCACCTCCAAAACCTGGCACGTCCTTAAATGACCCTGGCTGTAAATAGGACGTTAAACAAAATAAACCAGTATCTAAATAAAATATTATTGAAGTTAATATACATTTTGTAAATTTAAACTCGTACCCATAGAGTAAAGATAAATAATATATATGCTAACAAAATCAATGAAAAACTGGTATTTTATCATTAAAACAGTAATGGAAACGTACAACAGAAATGACTGTTAAAAAGTATGGAAACTGAAACTATCATCGACATAACGAGTCCTTTCTGAAAAAAAATTGAGGAATTTTTATGATAAAAGAAAGATCCATACATTTATCATATTGTAGTTGCAAACTAAATCTTGATTAATTTTGTTAATAGTGAGAAATTATTTTCGAAAAAGGGAAAATAAACTATGTCCGTTTTTCCTTCTTCACAGCATTTAGTAAAAGATTAGTTACCTCCCTTACTATGTTATTCTTTCTTTCTTTTAGAATTCAAAATGGTGATGGTATCAAAATGACAACGGAACGAGAAGGGATATTTAGATTCATTAGAAGCATCCCTTCATGGAAAACGTAACCAGGAATTCCTCCAGGCAGAGTCAACATCGCCGTTAGTTTCTGAGAACTGGCCCAAATTGCTTTTGTCACGGTGGATAGGGCAATATTTGCGTTTCAGTTACCACGAAGGTGTATTTTTATAATTTCCTACTATTATTTTCTTTCTGTTTACCGGAGGGTAGGTCATGGTACCAAACAGCCAATCAACAGCCTCTGCGCGTCACGTGGTACTTTTAAATAAGGGATATCGTTTGAACTAAATATTTGCCCTGATTCCTGTTCTACTTCTGTTATATTCCGTCTCTAAAAGATTCATTGAGAATGCTTAGCACGTGCAACAACGTGACCTTTTTAAAGCGTGAACCACGTGAAGCTGCATTTATTCATAGATCACGTGATGTGTATTATAAAACTATGAATCTCACTTTCATTATCCTTCCCACATAGCCTGAATCTGGTGTAAAGGTACATGTTGGTGGAGTCGTCCGAGTCTTTTACAAGTTTGTATGGCTGTGTGGAGGTGAATGTAGATTCAAGCACCTGTGATTTATTCCTAAATAATATATATTATTATGTTACTCTGTTACATACATATCATTTCTTTCTGTATCATCCTTATACATATATTACCTGTCCATAATATTCCTGAACATTTTTTTCTGTTTATGAATCCTTGTTGTTTTTATCGTCATTTTCGTCAATTGTGTTTCGAAGTTTTGAAGAATTGCATATAAATGCCTGTTTACGAAATCCTGGAGCGATTCCGAAGTGTTGATTTGGCTCATTTCGTCCTTTTTACGAGATGTTCCGAATGTGAATCCATGTGAACACACCATGTGTACCTTTCAGGCAGCTGTTTTTTATTATTTGTATAGATCCCCACTAATTGGTAATGAGATCGCTCTAAAAAGCTCAATCTCGCAAGATCACTGTCAAAATTTAAAGAGAAGTTTTGCTCCAAAAACATGTTCTTAATATCCTTCAGTCCAAAAGCACAACCAATCACCTGATGGTTTCGACATTATAAAATGGCGAACACTGCTGCTGATACATGTCTGTATTCGTAATTTCTGTATTTACAAGTGTTTGTGGCCTCACCAAAGGATTATTCGAAATGTACAGTGACGGTAGTTTACTAGTAAAGTCTTGGATATCCGAATGTCAATGATCACTGACTTGATGCCAATCTCGCAAGCCGAAGAACAGACTGCTATAAAGTCATAAATGTTTCATCCAGAAAGTGGAAATCTACACCCTGTACCCTTTCCCCAATCTCAAAAGGATCCAGACGTCAATTTTTTACATGAATAAATTATTTGTCCACTATGAATATTGTTTTTACTATTTACCGAACGGTTAACTCACAAATATTCAAATACAACTGAACTTTAATCTCTCCGTGATTGGATGTGGATACTTTTCTAATCTATAATTATACAATTACGGTAAGCCAAGACCATAACACTTAATCCATGCCTCGTTTCCATAGCTCACTCACTCGCAACATCTCGGTCAGTTCCGTCTATGCTCGGAATCAATATGACCTTTGGCGGAATTTGCCGAGCAACTGTGAAATAACCTCGGTTAACCTCGGTTCTGTGATGAAATTTAAATGAATCTATTGGAAAGGGCAACACTTCACACATTGTTACGTTATTGAATTCGTCATTACTCGTCGTTTTATGATTTGCCTATATAATTCTTTAATAACTCATTGATTTTTGCGGATCAACCTTTCACTGACAGTACACATCAAACTTACGCAAGGGGGATATAGATTATACAAAATCTTTGTAATTGGACCGTTGGCCCCTTTGCTGTCCGGCATGTTTTGAAGGGGATGAGTTTCACCGAGTCTTTAAATGCGAATTAGTTAATAATGCGTTCACTACAGATTAAACAAAATACATTGATGCAGCTGCTGACGATTAGAATTAAGAATTAAGTTTTAATTCTAGAATTAACGATTAAAATGTAACTAAATGATCTCATTGTAAAGAGGTGATTAAAACCAAATGTCTGTTTATGTTTGTAAATCAGGTAAAACAAGAATTAAAAAATGAAAAGTGAAATAAACTAATAATTAATGCATACGAAAATTTAACAAAAAGGTACTGTATGCGGTTCAACTTAGGCTTTTCACGATGTCACGTGATGCAAATCATAACATTCAGAATAGAGACTTGTGTTCTTTTGATATCCAACTATACAAATAATACATATCTTCCAATGCAGAGCTATGTCAATCCCCTCTTCGAATTTGTGACCCTAATTTCGACCTGTTATGAGTTGTTTTGTCGCGTCTTGGTATCTACACCTACAGCCCATAGCATCAGCGACGAGATATAGAAAGACTAATTCGCTAAATAATGTCCAAAGTATCACAGAGGAGATATAGAACGACCAACCAGCTGAATGGTGTCCCTAGCATCACAGACGAGGCCTTGAAAGACAAAATAGCGGAATGGTGTCACTAGACTCACAGACGAGGCCTTGAAAGACCGAATTGCTATATGGTGTCCCTAGCATCACAGACGAGGCCTAGAAAGACCAACCAGCTGAATGGTGTCCTTAGCATCACAGACGGGACCTAGAAAGACAAAACAGCTGTATGGTGTCCCTAGCATCACGGACGAGGCCTAGAAAGACAAAATAGCGGAATGGTGTCCCTAGACTCACAGACGAGATATAGAAAGACCAACCAGCTGTATGGTACCCCTAGACTCACAGACCAGACCTAGAAAGACTAAGCCGCTGTATGGTGTTCCTAGCATGACAGGCGAGACCTAGAAAGACCAAACAGCTGTATGGTGTCCCTAGCATGACAGACGAGGTCTAGAAAAACTAAACAGTTGTACGGTGTCCCTAGCATCACAGACGAGACCTATAAAGACCAAACCGATGTATAATGTAAATAATTTTTTGGTCTGTGGTATGTTAATCTCTTTTTGTATTGAACGGTGCTAATATCTTGCGTGTGTCTTTTGCACATGTGTTTGCACGTAAATAAATAAATGTGTGTTAGAGAGTACAATATATGCGCACGGGGAGCGCGTCCATTTTTATTGAGAGGGAGAGCAGGTGTTGTCAGCTGCCGACACCTAACAAAATCTTAGTGTAAATGAACATGGTAGTCAACACGCATTCACAATGCAAATACATAGACTAGACCTTGACATGATCTGGAAGCATCTACATATCCATTTTTCACGTTCTGATCCCTATGACCTCGACCTCTAAGGTCCTTGTAGACAACAGTATATTGAAAGATCTATAAACATCAGTATAGGAAAACCACTCACAAACGAAGACTGGTAGATTTTGACAGGCATGCACATTCCTTCTAAAAAAACAGCAACATTGGTTAATATGCAAATGGTGGTTGAGCGTCAATGGGACCAGACGTATATGATTCTCTCAGTATCGACATTTTACTCTTCGGTGGAGTAATTAGCTCTACTGTTTTGATTAAGGTACGAGATACCACAGTCACGGGAAACACTGCCTTTGTATTTGAATTAAGAAATATATGGTGTAAATGCCAAAATGCTTTACCAACTGCATAATAAAGCTGTTTTGTCCTGTTAGGATCCGAAAGCAATGCTAGCGGCCACGTGTGTTTTAAATCCGTAAGGGCAGTGTTAGCCAGACAGACTTTGATCAAATTGTAACATGTCCTTTAGCGAATACCGACTTTAAATGAAACCGGGATTCTGCCTAAAAACAACGACAAGACGATAAATTAGTATAGAGATCACTATAAAAAGCACGAGGAGAATCAGACCAGGTGTTTCGGGAGAGTAAGCGTCCACTCTATCGATAACATTCGCGATACAAATCTACCCTTGGTCAAATCAGGGTTAAATCACATTTTCAAAATCAGACCTAAGGTGATGACAACGGAACCACTAGGTATGTCAACAAACGGATGAGAGTTAGGGTGGCGACAAAGGAACTACTGGATATATCAACAACCAGATGAGAGTTAGGGTGGTGACAACGGAACTACGAAGTATATTAACAACCAGATGAGAGTTAGGGTGGTGACAACGGAACCACTAGGTATAACAACAAGCAGATGAGAGTTAGGGTTGTGACAACGGAACCATGATGTATATCAACAAACAGATGATAGTTAGGGTGGTGACAACGGAACCACGAGGTATATCAAGAACCAGATGAGAGTTAGGGTTGTGACAACGGAACCACGAGGTATATCAATAAACAGATGAGAGTTAGGGTGGTGACAAGGGAACCACGAGGTATATCAACAAACAGATGAGAGTTAGGGTTGTGACAACGGAACCACGAGGTATATCAATAAACAGATGAGAGTTAGGGTGGTGACAACGGAACCACTAGGTATATCAACAAGCATCTAACACGTCTTATTTCATATCGCAAGAGAAAAGACATTTTTTTCAAATGATATTGTTATGTTGACTATGAAACTCATAAGTACCGAATCAACTGGGGAATGTAATCAGCATAGGTAGGGGGAAATAGGCATTCTGAACCTGTACCGATATCTATGAGAATTGGAATGCAGAATAAAAAATGAAAGTGAACAACATCTGTATTTCACATGCTAACCTAGCAATAGTCGTAATGCCCTATCCGATTTTGGCCTCGTTAATATTACAATAATGTAAACAAACAAATCAGAGACATGTTGCTTGTTAGTAAAGATATTCCATATTCCATATCAATAACATCTTTGAATAATTGAATAAAGGTGAGTTGTATCGAGCAATATTAAGATAATGTCAAACGTATAAGACTGCAGATCGCTTTTCTTTTTAGCTTTCTTCCTTTTAATTAAACAGTAAATCAAGTGCACGGCACTGTTTGGTGTGAGGAACAATGTACATACGTCTGTCAGCAAGGTATACTCGGTACATGTACTGAATGTATTGTTCCAGTCCAAGTGGTAGGTCTGGTGTGTCTCTTTTATCTCTTTCCGAAAATAAAGTAATCATCAGCCTCGTTTAATATTGATATTTGATGCAGGAAGCATGCACGATGCTGACATCTTGATATATATTCCAAATAAACCCGTCAGATGTTTACATATACTGCCCCGAGAGGAAACTTACATGCCTTTGTATTACATCTGTCATAACCATTGTTCTTCTCTTGCGTGACCTTACGTGCGAGACTCCCAGGTTGTTGGGGAGTTTGTTTCCTTTCCACACTGTGAGTATACAAGCAACTAATTGATTTATAATGTCAGAGAACGGCTCCTTCCTCACCTACCGCTTTTTGTTGATAATCTTCATTTTTGTTTATCTTGTACAACGATGTAGCATTTACCTGTATTTTACGGCAGATTCGTTTGCCATATGATAAATCTACTATATACCCTCCCCATCACGCTCTATACCCACGAGTCTTATAACAACTAGAGATTGAAAATGATCTACTTGCAATACGTACACATATTCACTTACCAGACAGTTATGTCTTTCATGTACTACAATCCAAATATTTATATGAACATGGCAGGCAGTACATTAATTTAATATTTATTTTGGAATAGGCATAAACGTCCTTGTGCGACAACATGTTTACAAAGTTGTAGTGATGCGTTTACAATTGCTAATTATACACAACGTCTCAAATTTGTGGAAAACAAGTTCAATACAAGTGTTTTTTCGTGTTGCTAGTTCAGACAGAACAGAGTAAAATATGTATATCTATATTCCTGATGACGTCATTTAGGAGCTTTATTTTGCATCCACTGCATCTGTTGCAAAACCTATTCAAAGTCGATATGCATCTGTGTGTCTTTTGTCAAATTCACTGCGACGGGAGAAATTATCACTTTTTAAAGAGAAAAACGTGTTTACATGCACAAATACTTTGTACTCTTTAGGATGGTCGAACTCGTCAAGCCAGTCTAAAATTTGTTTTTGACAAGAAAATAGTTACTTCAAAGTATGAAATTCGTTGTGACCATGTATTAGAAACAATAACGGTAATATGAATATAATGACAGTTTACTGGAACAATTTACAAAACTAACTGTCTAAACATTCGATAGCAAATGTAGTAAAATATTCCATCTATCATGGACTTCATGTTTACGGTATACACATTGTGTGGATAAACCTTCCACACAGAGACCCAGCACTGAGAGTTTTTTGTTTTCACTGAAATTATCCAAGCCGCGGAAGTCTTCCATTGCTAATGTACACAAGTACACAATAAAAAGAAACCACAACCCTATTTAAGCTAAGATAAATATGTTTGCTGTAATTTTATTCAATTTGGTGTCTTCTAATTTTTGAAGTGTTTTTTTTTTATCATAATGAAAGGGAAAATGTAGCTTTGATTTTATTAGACGTTATCACAGAGCATGTCGAGTTCCTCAGTAAGAACTTTCGCTAGAACATCATCTTATTGAGCAACTAATGTTTAACGTGACCGGCAAACGTGTGGTCCAGTTCCTGTAAGTAAGAAGACTGATTTGATTGACACCCAAGTATTTCCCCAAAACGATCTCCATGGTGACATATATCGGTTCTCCATGGTGACATATATCGGTTCTCCATGGTGACATATATCGAGTGATTTAAATTTAGAGCCAGAAATTTGACTGGTATAAGATAACGAACGTTGTCGAAAAATAACGCTACATTGTAAAGCAGTTGCACAATTACCGTCCGCTTCCAGATGTTGTCCCGTTGATATATCACCAAATTAAACACTTAATTAAGTGTGAGGTGTACACACTATCGCTATAATATGATCCCATTCAATGACAGAGCAACTCGCTAAACGCTTATATAATGTCCCCAAACGGCTTCAATCATCAAATGACAAAACGAGTGTTGATTCATCAACTACATTGGCGTTACGCCAAACGACGACCTGAACTGTCCGAATTAAACATTTACGAATAGTGTTGGTACTTCTTCTATTAAGGCTTAGAAATGTCCTAGAGGTTCCACTCACTGGAGCACGACGATTACACTGATGAAACTCTTTTGCTTTCTCAAAAAGGTGACGCTGCTTACACAAACAATCAGACGTCTGCCTAGTTTGATTCAGGCGATTTAACGATTGGTGTTTCGTATTCATATTCCAACCAAGGTTTCCTGCAGCCGGACACGGTAACATTTCGAACAAAATCCCTGTACGAGTGTTGTGACTGTCATGTCATAATGAGAATGTGTGTGAAAGGATAATTACCTTTACATATGTCAGAAATAAATGTTGTAATGCAGGGGGAACTGGTCGATTAAAACACACATTCATATTGGTGACTGTTTTAATGTGTACATTAGAATTTATTTGGTAAATAATTCACTTTCAAAAGTTTCACAACCAAAATGCCTACCTACACAAAGTATATATGTAGTCATCTTGGTAGAAAGTGTTAATTTTTAAATTCACTGAAAATTCACAGTATTAAAGCTACCCTTTCATGATCAGGGATATGTCATTGAAAAATATATTGAAAACAAATCCATGTTTTAGTAATCCATGCCCTGATTAACCTTCTTTCTAACAAGAAGAATAACCAGGTTAAATGAATAATGGGTCATTAACAGTTAGTCGGTTATTACGTGATTTAATTGACCCTTTTAAGAGGAAATGTGTGAGGTACATTTGTACATGTAGGTTGCAGACTGCTTTAAAAAAAATAGAACAAAAGAACATCATTTTATTACCAAGTAATTTTATTACCATTTCCGAAGAATTATGGCCTGTTTACCTCAGGGAAGGAAGGAGTGTGTATACTTGAATCATGTTCCTCTGATGTTCCGAATATTTTCCTCTCATACCTGCAGAAGGAGGGGTATATATTTGTATTATGGGTCATTCTGTACCCAATATCCCGGGAGTATGTATTCAGTACAGCTAATTATTGTAGCTTTCTGCTCTTAGATATGACGTTCTAATGCGTACTGCTAGGCGATGAAAGAAATCAGGAAATGTGTTACTTATTGGTAGTTACTTAAACCAGACTGACCCGGTAATTATATATGTCTAAACATTTCCCCTACAGAAACGAAAACACACTTCTGGAGTTTTCGCTTATAATTGATTTGGCAAGAAAGATACTTATAACATCTTTTGATTTTTTCAATTATACACATATTTCCTAATGTTTCTATTTTAAACAGGTTTACACAAAATGTCTTTATTTTTGCGGTAGTATATCCAAGCGCTACCGTCGGTCTGATTATTTTTCTGCAAGTGACATAAATTGTTTATGACGAAAATAGAACAAAAATATCATTAACTTAATTAGAATTCATAATTTTGATAATGTTGATTTTGATAAAAATCATATCTGGAATAATTGTCCCCTATTTACGACCAATACCTGTTCCTCAACTAAAATTTCATCACACGTCCTTTTAGCCGTGCGTGTATTCAAACAATTCTCAGCAAAACATTTTGTGAGGTGAATGTTTCATTCAAAATTTCCAAAACAAAATAAGAAATACTGAAGAAGTACGTTTTAAATATAGACCATACAATTAAGATCTTGATCAAATTATGTAATTCACTTTTGATATTTATCTTCAAGTTAGGACTTATGCAAATCTTTGATAAAGTAACACAAGGTCATCGGCGTGTTTAAACAACAAGGTGCCAGTTGTGTTAGATTATAAGATTACTTCTTGGAGCTGCAGACTGCATGATTCAGGCGGAGAAAAATCACGCTACCATAATGATTTTAAGGAGGAAAGTAAGGTTCATCTCAGGAAAAGTTTTCTGCAAGCAAAATGCTGTCCCTCTGCTAATGTGTTGTGAGAGGAGATGCTGAGACGGTCTGATGAACTGGAAAGTTCGGGAACTAACCGATTTGCCTGAAAATTGCAGATTGACGTATGAAGCTTGTTTATTGTCTCCAAAAAAGCTTTTGAGATATTTTTATTGTTTACTAACAAAGAATACTATCACCGACCAAACTGGACTCACCTTTCAAAAATATTACAGTCAATGAATGTCTGTCTGAATTTTGACCTGCAAAGCTCGCGCATTTTCACTTAAGTACGCTCTTTTCAATTTTAACACTGTTACATGTATTGATATTCAGGGTGCTGTTGTATTAAAAAGGTATCTTAAGTAGGTAATGCGTTTCGTATAATGTCCATTGTTTGAGAGCATGGACAGATCTTGTTCACAAAATAATTGTTCGGATTTTAACCGGTATACATGTACAACATGCAACTTGGCATTGTCGTTTCCAACTTGAATATGTTCCAGCAGGAAATACATTTTCTGTTCCATTTTGAAAATGTTCCAGAATGAAATGTCTATCAAAACGCTGAAAAACAGGGTGAAATCATAAAAAGATGAAATATACTTTATAATTAAGCTTTTTAATAAACAAAAATATACTCTCTTCAACAGATAAAGAAATAAATCAACGACATGTAATAACAAACAACCTTAGACAAGAGAAATGCCAAGGGGAAAAAATAGACAACAAATGAAATGTCAAACTGATTCTTGGTCGAAGTGTCGCTTACCCTCCGGCCACCATTGTTTGAAGCCGTTGACAATGTATTAATATTCAGTCAGCATACTTCTTTGTCACAGTCTTGACTATGTGTATCTATTGTTCGCGCACGACCACGTAAGCATATTACGTCTACAATTTGTGTGCAAGGAGTTATGATTTAGGATTTTGCTTTGGGACTGTTTGTTTCAAATATTTCTAAATTGAAATTTAAATATGGAAGATTGCTAGTGGCGTAGAATAAAAGTGAAACAAAAGAGATACTATATGTTTACAATAGGTAAAAAGGAGGCGTAAATATGTCTACATCTATTGAAGTACTGTCTGAACTATACTAAAGGTAAATGAAACATAATTGTTTAAAAAGTATTGCAGAAAAGAACAAAAACAAACCAAAGAAAGCATCGCTTTCTGGGAAAGAAGTATAGCATGCATACTATGAAAGATCGGTCATGGCATTTGTATATAGGGTAAGGTAAAACAAAACAACAGTCTTACTCTTGATAAACAAACAAAGCCAGCCATAAACACCACAACTGTACCGTCAGTAAACAATGGAAATAAACTAACACAGTACTGTCAGTTCGGGAAAAACAAGACGTCTGGCGAAAGCTAGCGTATTAGATTTACACACAGAGGAATATCCGCCCACTCCCAAAGCCGCTGTACAAAGTTGTGAGGTAGAGGGTAAATTGGTCATGCACTGTCACTTCGGAAGTGACAGGTTAAAATAAGAACAATATGATGGATACGTCGGAACTGATACTTTAGATAATACACATAAGTTTGGCAACTGTGAATCATTTACAGACGGGCTAGCTGCTTCTTCTCTCAATCATATCGACAAAGTTGTCATTGTTTTTGTCAATCAATCATAATTCTGACATGTGAAGATTTTGCGATTACTAGCCCACCTACAGCAGCCGTTGTAGAACTAAGTCTCGTGCATACAGACAGAAGGCCAATTTGTTTTTGCTTTGTTTTATAAATAGAATAATAACCCTGGATAGGTAAAAAATGAAAAGTTTCGTAATATAGACAGCTAACGCTATTTGGAACATGTTATCCTTCGTATATCTACACGTCAGTGAGGTTAACAAGCAAATTGCTGTGTGTGTGGGTGATGTTCTTATGAAATCTTTTGATTGTTGTCATAAGAATCAGACCAAGAAACAATTAGTGTATGTCAAGGGACCTGTTCATCTCGGATTGATCTACAAGTTACAGCGGAGTAAACCACTACATCTGCCGATGTGAGTCATGATGCAAATATCGGACGTTTGTTCAGGAATGCATTTCCTCTCCGCGAACAATGGCACGTGAAGCCGATATCCGTAGATGACTGGGTCACTGTAGGTAACTTTGTCAAGTGGACATATCGTTCAGATGGCCTCTTGCCCAGCTGTTATTTCATGACCGACTTATAAGCTAGAAGACACAACCGAAATTATATTCCGGGCACTGGAGAAACGGCCATAAAGAGTTCGTATGTGTTGCAATTGGTTGTGCAATAGCCATTTAAAAGATTCTAGCACCTCTCAATATACATTGGGACCTAGCTACAACAGAGTAAAAAATGAATCATACCTCATAAGGTATACGTAGCCTGTTTGTCTTTTTAAGGACTCGTTATTAGTATAAAGAATCTGAAGTGTTTATACCTAGGAGGCCTTTATGAAATAGGTCATCTGGATAAGGAGGTACAGGAGCCTTGTAATAGAGGTGAATCTCCAGAACGCTGATCATTGTTATAGATATTTTTTCGAAATACTGATATATATAAGAAATGAAAATAAACACCCATTCAATGCAAACTTTGGCTTTACATGTAAGTACACCGAATGTTGCATACATTTATGTATGTCCTACAAATATAGTCTGAGACCGTGTAGGACCGTGCAAAGTGATTACCTTTGTGTCGCAAAAATGTAATGGATTGTAAGAGGCGATTGTAGCATAATGTGAATTCTTTAATATCCTCTATATAGAAGAGAAATACTCGCTGTATCCCACTTCTATTGGTCACAGATACCAAAAGTCAGGGATATTGAACAGATCACAGCTGATGTGCTGCCCTCCTCTATCTATCTATCTCTTTTCTCTTCCCTGTTTATCTTCTTTTTTACTCTCTTTTTGCTGATGCTCTTTAAGAAATGTCTAAGTCATATTACCCTGGCAATGACTCAAAACTCCATTTCAACCAATTATTATTAAGTCTCATCAGGTCGGATATGCAGCACGAAAAATGATTTATCTATGACCGAAACGTATTTTCCGTTGTTGTAGTTGATATCGCTTTCATTTCATTTATCAGTACATATAACAATACTGCCAAATTGTGTCATTGTCTTCTTTTATACAATGACGCCAGTAAATGTATGTTTATTGTATGTTTGGCTCTGCTTCCTGTCAACAAGGGCCAAGTGGTTGTTATTGACTTTAATTAGACATGACGTCAAAGATGGTTTCTCTGAAACATTTGCGAAACAATGACATTTCCGTGTAATTTAAAACCCAGAAGCAACCAATGATAATGATATACATCTATCAGACTAGGTCAGTAATGATATAAGAATTTATATTTCAATCATGCTTGAAACAAGGTATTTTTAGTCGCTGTCTTTCTCGATATAATCTTATAGGTAAAAGATAAATATTAGTGCTATAATGTCACTGTTTATATTGTTTTGGCACTCTTCCATTTGATTGGCTGGTATAGTTGCATAGCAATTTGGCATTAGAAATAGTACGTTAGACGACTAAAAATAAACCAAAATGATTACCCAAAAATTCCATTGCATCAAATCTAAAATTCAGCAACTGGAAAATATATGGTTTCGCATGTACTCGTACCTTAATATATCTTAAAATCAATATTAAACAAACGATTTTGATATCGCAATAACAAACAGATCAATACTCTGAAATGCCCATCGTGCATGAAAGAATCATTTGAAATACAATTAAAGGTTAACTGTTTTATTACATTTCGGAATCAAAACGAGAGTACAGAATGCTGAGGGTTTGATCATATGCCATTTAAACTGCATCTTATTCACCAGAACCTCATCAATACCGCATATTTGATAAAACATCATGTTGCACTCTCGCGCAACTTGACGGAATGTAACTGACAACTCTGATTGGCTGACGTTACGTGACGTCACAGAATACTCGCGCGATAATGCAACTCGTTGTTTTTTTCACTGTCGGAGAGTGCAATATGCGACGTGAAATGGAATAATGTGTGATCGGATGTATGTATGGATGAATCAACTTTACAAGTACTTCATATTAAAATAAGCTCTTTATTGGGACTCGCCAGTTGTAAAAGCTTGCCCCTCGTCCATTTGTCTATTGCGACAGCAAAATATGTTTAAAATCTCACAATAGACGCAGAACTGTTGCGACAGGGAATTAACATATTTGACCTTCGGATTCACAGCAATTTGTGTCATATTTTCTTGACATATGATTAGATAAATAAAGGGAATGCGAAGGACGTCAGTGTTGACGGATCAGGCCAAGAGGTACTGGCAAACATCCCGTACATTTGTGTTAGTACGGACGCACGTGCTACTTAACAGGAGTCGCGACTGACAGCAAGGTCTCGAGGATAGAGACATGTAACAAACATGATAGCTGGTGGTGGTATACTATGGTCAAGATTCAAGATTTATATAGCGTATTGTGGCTCTGGTAGTCAATTTGAATCCTACAACATACCTTGGTTAGTTTGATGACAAAATCACGCAATTAGATTTTTTTTTGTACAAAAACCTTCTAGAGCGTGTAATTGTCAAGCTTTCTTTATCATTTCATGCTCAAAATTCCCACAGCATGCTAAAAACGTACTTAAGCTTTCTACAACACACCGAAACATCCATCAGCGCATTTTTCCGAGCAGAATTATTAAGCTTGATGCCGTAGTGAAATAGATTATACGTTTTGCAGTATACACTGAACAATATGATATGTCCCGGTCAAGCTCTCTACAATAAATCATTGGTCAGTTCCTTGAAAAAATACTGAAGTGAGGGAAGGTATTTCTTTTGACTTTTCTTCGGCGACATACAATGTATGTATATAGTATATCGTTGTCAGACCATGACGTGGTCAAGCCTTCTAAGTGTACAACGTTTCGTGGTCAGGCTTTCTACAACATGACGTAGTCAAGCCTTCTAAGTGTACAACGTTTCGTGGTCAGGCTTTCTACAACATGACTTGGTCAAGCCTTCTTAGTGTACAACGTTTCGTGGTCAGGCTTTCTACAACATGACGTGGTCAAGCCGTCTAAGTGTACAACGTTTCGTGGTCAGGCCTTCTACAACATGACGTGGTCAAGCCTTCTAAGTGTACAACGTTTCGTGGTCAATCTTTCTATACCAAGGCGTGGTCAAGCTTCTAAGTGTACAACGTATCGTCGTCAAGCTCCCTACAACATCGCGTAGTCGAACATTCTACATGTACAACGTATCGTAGTCAACCACTCAGCAATCTCGATGTTAACTACATGTAATACACTCTAATAGCCATTCAAATCCCCCTCAATTACTACACAAACATACAGCCGGAGCTGCCATTCGGTACTTACAACTTACATGCGACATTTCTTGCACTCTCCTATCATGTGCTCGTTTACAGCTTAGTCGACTGAAACACAATAAATATTGTTCAAGGATACAACACAGTGCCCGTGCCGGGACTCGAACTAGCGACCCTTCGGGGATGTAGTCCTGCATTCTATAACTAGAACATTGTCTCTTAAAACATTGAAATAGAGTTTTATGAATGTTAAAATGTAGCAAATTCGAAATGCATAATAAAGACATTTAGTAACATAAAATAAGTGCTATAATTTTTTTTATTTAATTTTTTTTTTTTTCATAAAAACAAATATTTTCGATTCGTCATTAAATAACACAACATATGAGTCTTATAAGAACAGACTAGTCTAATTGTGAAGTTTCATGTTCATTGTTCAATAATTTCTTGATGACTATTTTCATATTTAGAAATACTTTTTCCACTTGTGTGGCCTTCGTACAATTATAACTTTATAAAGTATAAGAATTGTTCGCTTGAAGAACCTGTAAAGAAACCGACAAATTGGCTGTCGTACTACTGTGTGAATAAAGGGATCACGTCAAATCGGCCCAACTCGTTTTAACGCGGAGAGCTATAGCAATGAATGATATTTTCTCTTTCACAAAGTACTTACAACCCAGTACACTTTCGCCGGAAACGTAATTACAACAAGTCTCACACACATTATTTTTGGTCCTGGTGGCTGAAGCAGGCGACTCATAGGAACATATTCTTACCGTTTGAGTTCCAACTTAATGGAACAATCAAATCTGACAGAATGGACATTTTAAGTATACATCGAACTTACACGATTGGTCGCATTTGATATCAGTGGGAGGTTGGGGCAATGAGGTTATGAGGAGGTGAGACTACTGTGGGAATAGGGGCGTAAGGGGAGGGGGTGGGGGTATCTGTCCCAAGATGCAGAAGAGCCCGGGGGAGGGGGGAAGGGCGAAATCATGAATATTTATCTCAATGTTTTCTGAATGGTTCCGGGGAAAAGTGAAGGAGGAGTTTGGACATTGATCAGACGATATATGTGACCAAAAAGTTTCTGAGTATATATAACTATATATATATTTAACCACTTCCTGGAGATCTGCCACTTACTTGTCAGACTAACTAACGAGCAAAGTAAGTGATCTGACCAGGTATACAACAAGTACATGGACCTCTCGCTGGTGTATTGTGTACCTATACCGGATAGCTTGCTACCTTAACATTCGATAATGTGCGAGGCTCATGATAGGCTTAGGTGCGTTTCCGGGTTTAGAATACAAGAACACTGAGCCGTCGGTGGCGAGGTGTGAGATGGTTTAAGCGTTTAACCCGACAAACAGACGCTTTTCGTCTGTTGAAAGAGGTGATTATCGTAAATAAACATCTTTCACTGGTCAGTTACCTGTTAGAATCGTTCAAAGTGTTTTGCGGGGCAGTTGAATACAAGCCTTCTCGGAGCGGACACGTGCTATCTACAAGCTCTGGACACCGGTCATTTTGAATTGGACTTTGTTTAAGTGTCGGTCATGGCCCATATCAGAAAACCAGAACCGGCACTTACGGAAGAAACGTTCGCCATATCTTTGGTAAGTATATATATATAGGTTTTTTTCTTATCATATTTGATGTACAGTGTATATCATATTTCATTTTAAGGTATTTTTTTTTTAATTCTTCCAAATGCAACACATGCATATATGGAACAAATATACATGGATATCCATAGTTCATAATACATGTACTAGGGAGCGAAGGACAATTCCGTTCAATTATATTGATATACAAAGACGTGTATTTATTACTGTGACGTCATGAAATGATGTCATCCAATCTAATTAAAATTAGGCTTTGTATATATATTTTCCGCTCCTCTACGACACTCTACGATACAGTATCGTAGAGAAGCAGAAATTACAAGTTTAATTTTAATCAGATTTTAATGACGTCATAATTGAAACACTGTAGAAAGTGAAACAGAGTTATATGTGCAGCACAACACGTTTCGTGTACGAAACAAGTTTGATTTTAGAATATATTTCACTTTTTGAGAGATTATTAATTAATATACATACACATAACGATCCCAAGCCAATTATGTACCTGTAAAGTATAATGGTACGCATTTCGCATTGTGAAATTAAAGATAAAGGCTAAGACTTATGCCGTTGTCAAAATTTTGAACATAAACTTCGATTCATTAAATGTATATAAATGACATATATCTTATACTGATAACGTATTTCATTGAACATATATCATAAATGCTCGAGTGTAATACTGTAACATACTACTGATAATAGTAATACTTAATATTTATAGCTATGTATCGCTTCAAGTGATAATTAAAAGTCATCATTTGTTTTTTTTTTTGTTGATGAAAATTTGAATATTTTGAATGATCTTATTGATCTTTCTGTGTTATGTCAGGGATTTTTATGATAAAAACCAATTAAGTGCCTTTGTGATGTAAAATGATTTTAAAAGCAAATGCATAAAAATGTTTATCCTATAATTAAAACATCTATGTTGGACACTGTATAATATGTAATTAGACATATATTACGTAAGTCACGTGAATGTATATAACAAAGTCTATATGTCATTATAGTGACTGGTATAACTCCCCGCGATGTTGTTATTTATTTACTGTGTTATGACAATAGGCTCCCTCACTAATTAGGAGAATACGTCAAACAAAGGCTCTAATTTAATGAGCTTTTACCCTAACCGTGTGACAATCGGAGGTTGACACGAGTACTTACTATCAAACAATGTTATGTTAATCACAGTATTTGTTACTAAAAATAGAATATTTATGCCAATGAAAGGATTTATAAAGAGTTGTTATTATAACCGGCCAAGTAAGTTCAGGTTTACCCAACTTCTGAAAAAAAGAAAGAGCTAGCAATTAAAATGTAGAAGACTTTTTATAATTTGCAATAAGATGAGAAAATGTAAAAATGTAATTTTAAAATCGCTCCACAATATGCTAAGTTTTTTCTGACGTTTGTTCTGGTATATATGTTCACATTTTTATTTTGAACCGATGATCCGTAAGGCTCAAGGAATATACAGAACTAAACTGAAAAAAAAGGGTTTATATAAAAACATGTACCACCGGTTTATTTGAAAATGTATGGATGGAATGCTAAATATATCTGCTTTATTCACTTAAAAGTGTGTAATTCACATCTGGAATTTTATATTATACACGAACTGGGCATAAAATTGTATAAATATGAGGAACTGTTTAGATGGTGTGTCAGAATCGCCCTACTTTTGGCAGTTGGTTTAGAGATTTTCAGCGCTATTAACAAACGTAATTGTCTACGACCTGTACAGGGGATAGAACAGATTCGCTAAACGTTATCAATAACAAACTAAGACATGGGGTATGGGCGTTGAGACGGATTATGGGGTCGGATTTATAATGAGAAGCGTGAGGGAGATATTATCTGGGGTAACTCACGGTTTGGCACTTTAAAACGGTTATTCGAAAGCTTTTAACTTCAATAAATGCAATTCTTATCATAGTAAAGCATCAATCAACGTTATTTGTGAATGAAAATGATAATAACATACAGCATTTATTTAAGCATTGAACTGTTACCAAATGGTAGTATACAGTCGATATGAATACAATTTGGGTGACAGATAAATAGAATGTCGCCCGTTAGGGCGACATGAAATATTTATCTGTCACCCAAATTGTATTCATATCGACTGTATACTACCATTTGGTAACAGTTCAATGCTTATATTTACATTCATAAAGATTTTGTATTTACTGTAGGTTATGACGCGTTTAAATTTGTCGCTTACCCTATCACTGACGTCATCAAGTTCAAATACCGGAACAGCCGAAATTTCCAGAAGGAATAATATAGTCCCTGATGACGTTATTAATAGCAACCATATAAGATCGTTCTTGTACAAATTTGGCTTTATTTTTTATTTCATATACGCTTGTAGGTATCGTCAAATTGTTCACAATTGCATAATTTCTGTTTGTTCAAAATCGAACCCGTTTTTTCTGCGCAATGATAAACGGTTAACATTTAGAAGTGTTGCGGCTTTGAACGGGCATTGCCCAGGACAGACTCGATTCCTCGGAAACACTTATGTTTCTATCGACTGGATTTACGTTATTTTAAGAAGAATACCAGCGTTTAGATTCTAAATGAAAGTCGTCTTGACAGTAGGGGGAAACGATTCCGAGGATATTTCGTTCGAAACAGATTCCAGTCTAACCGGTCAACTCAGTGTCGCTAGGCTAACTTATATATAATTAGCAGACGATTTTCAACTTCACAGGGGCTCGATTTTGTAAGGTAGGCCTTTGACATCAGTTAATAACCACAAAACTAAAATCCAGTAGGCCTACACATACACAACCGGAAACCACATCGATACTCCCGATATTTATACAAGATTGATTTTATAAATACATTACTTTTATTGTTGTCGTATCTTGCATTTCTGAAAATTCGGAACGAGCCCCTGTGAGTGTGACGACATTGACAATTTGATCATATTTCGTATAAATCAAGAATGGCACTTATAGTAATTTCGTATTGACTACATTTTTCTAATTATAAAATGATACTCTCATAACTTGTGATGTTGCTTTATTTTTCGTTGTGGCTTCTGTAAATAAGTGCTAGCATTCCAAAGCTCTCTAGGCCGAAAGTAACTGGCGGCCATTGTTTAACCTACAACACTTGGAGCTGTATTCCAACACTGACCGAATCACTGTAAATTGTAGTATACAGTCTCATGAATACAATTTGGTTTACTAACGACATATAGACAAATGCAACACAGAATGTAAATATAAACCCTATTATCTAATTTGCAAAATAAGTCCAACTCAATTCAGATTACGTAATATAATAATCTGTTTTAAGTGTTACACAATGTACAGAGCATATATAAACGACATGTCGACTTGCGCAGATGGATGATAATAAATATTGATTTAATTTGTCCCATTTTAGGACAAAGTGTCTGCACAGGAATATTTGTTTTAATAAAAATGCAAACAAGATATATCTTTTTTTCTTCAATATAGCATAGACATTGTTGTACATTTTGAAAACAATCAACAATCTCAGGAATATTTTAAAATCGCCGTATGGAACTACAGGGACTTGAATTCCCAACCCAGGGTCCATATATGCATCAAATTTATCAAGGGAAGCAACTCCCAGGAGAAAACTCCGAGCACCTGTGTTCCAACTGAATGGTAGCCTAGTCACTATAAGGTTTAGCTAACTTCCCAAGACAAATACATGTACGAAGATTTGGTGCTTTTTGTGCGGTTTAATGTAAATAAACCGAATTGGTATGCCTTACTGAGATAATGTTATTTGACCTGTCTGTCGTAAGAAAATCACTCTGAAACAAACTAACCATGCAGGTTGTTTTATTCACCGCCAGAGTGACTTCGTATTGTCTAAAATGAAGTTTAAAAACGTGGAATGTCTGCTAATGTAATAAAGAGATTGAATTAATTTTACTCCAACCATCATATTCTAAAGTCGCAATGTAATTAAAAAAAAAAAAAAAAAAGATAAGCAATGATTTACCTATAGAATGTTGAGCAATCTGAGAAATAACTTCATTTAGTTCTGCACTGTATGACGTAGATCTCGCAAAATATCCGTAAACGGATTTGCCGACAAACTTGATGTAATTTTAACAGAGTGTATGGCAGTGATAGGACAATTAATGCCATAGCGTATAGGGATACGAAACCTAATGATGCCTCCCTTTCCTCGTCATCAGCCCAGCCGCGACGTAATGAAAACAGTAAAGGAATATAGTTCCTTGAAATAAACATTTTAAATATTTAAATCTAATTTTGGTTTCTTATATACACTGCATTTTCAAGGTTATTCAATGTAGCCGGGATCAGTCAAATGCTTTAATAAAACTAGTTTATTGTATATCAAGTCTGTGAAATGTTTTACGTACAAGGACTGTATTTGTTCAGGCGGAAAAAGTCGCGTTTTTCGCAAAATTGAACCAATGAGGTAAATTATCACAAATATTATCCCTGATATAGAATTAAAGATGTAAGTTGAGTAGTTATGATACAAATACATCAAGCATTAAACGACACTAAGACTGTGATTCTGAGAGTAAGCAATTTGACATGATAGTTGGACAGGATTAAAAGAAAAAACAGAAACAAAAAAGAATAAGAAAGAAAAAGTGAAAAATATCAACTTCATGGTGGTTCTTCCCATCTAAAATGATAAGAATTAAAAATACTCAATACATTACGCAGGATTACAAGCATGGCCTTAACTCAACTTTATAAAGCGACTAATAGAAATAACTGTACCCAAAATATGGACTCTAAATCATGCTATCTTCGGGGTTTTTTTTGTTGTTGTTTTCTTTTTTTTTTTAGCAGAAAGGATCCCATATTACTTATATATATACATATGTAGCATTAGTTACCAATGAGACAAACTCCGTGAGTTCTTGGTATTACGTTACATACGGGTCACTGGGTCCGTGGCACCATGAATTGAGACCCCATCGGACTTTTCTTTCAGTTAAAATTGTAATATATGCGCTATGATTGCCATTAACCATTTAAATCCTTACAGGAAGTGAAATAACAGCATTAGCTACCTGTGGTTTCGTCAATCACACAAAAGTCTTGTAATACGTGACACTTTGTATTGTACGACAAACAAATTCTAATTGCTATTTTGGCTCATGCCGTGACTGGGTCGCGAGCTCAAGATCTACGGCACCAAATCACCGAGCAAAAAATACCCTGCTGTTGGTACCACTGCGCCAAGTTGACATCTCCCTAGGGATTTATTAATGTCATAGTTAATGAAAAAAGGTGAATAAATTGATATGAAGACCAATACAATAATACTATAGATCGCAATGTACAGTATAGTTCCATGGATACGAATTGTACAAGCATAACATAATTGATACGGTATAATTACGACAGGACAGTTTTATCATATGCCTGAATATTAACAATACTTAGGATATGTGTTTGACCAGAATTTCGGGATATCCCTTCTTTTTTTTTATCATTCGGTTCATTTGCAAAATATTAATATGTATACATGTATATCATAAAATTGTGTCAACAGTTCCTTCCGTTCCATTTTGTATCTCTCGACATGTAAACTAAATGCAACAGGAGACGAAAATGCAAATGACACGGGACTCGTACCCTGATCCTCCGAACTCTAGGCGGGCGTTCTAACTATTTGGACATACTGGCCATCGGCAGTCAGACCAATCCAGTTCCGCAACATTATCCTCTCCTTAAAGAAAGTGTCCGATCCAAAAGACAAATAAGACTCCGAAAACCTTCCGTTGGTATATTTAGTTGAGCGCCAAATGTAACAGGAGAGGAAAATACAGCCACCAGACCGAGGCTCAAACCCGGGACCTCCGAACTCTAGATGGGCGCTATAACCGTTTGAACTAACTGACCACCGATGTTCAGCTCAGTTTAGTGCCGCTACAAATGTATCTCCAATATAGCAATATATAATTCTTATAGATATTGTTCTTAACATGCATATTCTAGGTTGATATGCTTAATGGCAGGGAACGTGATCACAGGCTATTTGTACAAATTAATTTTCATATGCCATGCTTTATTAAACCTTAACTTTTCAATTACTTTTCCAGAACAACGTCTATGAACATTAGATTATTTGTATATTACTGTATATATATATCATAAACAATTTACAAATTAACTGATGCAATTTCCGACCAACAAGACCAAATTAAAAGTGAAAATAAAAGTCAAATAAAAAATTTAATGTATTTTGTAACTATATTAACAGATATAGTCTATTCAGCAACGCTCTAAGAATGTTTTCGTTTATCAAACCTCTTTATTTATTACATTGCAATACAAATTTATAGATAATTTCACGGTAATGTGATAAAATCACCAATTTTCTTGAAAACAAAATTGGATTGGCGTACAATCTAAAATCCAATAAAAGCTTGAGATGTGGTATTTGATGTATTTTACGATATTGTTGGATACGTAATAAATTGATGTTTATAAACGGATGATTTTTATCATAAAATTTATAGAGTCTCCCAGCTTCTTTATCCACCACGTCATATCTGACGGTTCATCAAATGTTTCACTTCAAACAGTGTGGCAATCTTTCAAAAATAATGCGCTCTAACCACATGGAAACAGATGAAAATTATATATAAAACCCTTCGTTTTTTTTATGTTTTTCATTCACCAAAGATTTCTATCAAGGGAGACAATTGTAAAAGTAAATATTTAATAGCGTCATAAACTGTAGCGCGTGCCTTATCTTGAAAGGAACACCCAGAGAATATAAAGATATTATGAGAGTCGTTTAACGCCCCTTGGTTAGATTCAGATATTTACCTGGTTTAATTTAATACCCTGTTTGAAGTGATCTTGAGAATATGATTACCTGCTGATAACTGAAGTAAACGCGAGGTAAGAATCTTCGCTTATAGTTCATCTTTCGGTGAATTGTCTCGTGATATTTCGCATGTTTTGTGATTTATGTATGCCTGTGATAATTGATACGTAAGACCTTAACGCCAGTATGGAAATGAACGATAAGTCTTTTGTTGCTTTCGGAAAAAAAGAGAAGTTGAAATGTTGAACCCAGACCGAAATGCAAAGTAACATTGTATCTGGACCAAGGTGTAAAAAAAGTAAAGTTTGTCCGGACCGAGGAGTAAAGTTACGTTGCGTCTGAAACTTGGTGCAAGATTACGTTGTGTCCGGACTGAGGTGTAAAGTAACGTTGTGTCCGGACTGAGGTGTAAATTAACGTTGTGTCCGGACTGAGGTGTAAAGTAACGTTGTGTCCGGACTGAGGTGTAAAGTAACGTTGTGTCCGGACCGAGGTGTATAGTAACGTTGTGTCCGGACCGAGATGTAAAGTTACGTTGTGTCCGGACTGAGATGTAAATTAACGTTGTGTCCGGACTGAGGTGTAAAGTAACGTTGTGTCCGGACTGAGGTGTAAAGTAACGTTGTGTCCGGACTGAGGTGTAAATTAACGTTGTGTCCGGACTGAGGTGTAAAGTAACGTTGTGTCCGGACCAAGATATAAAGTAGCGTTGTGTCCGGACTGAGATGTAAAGTTACGTTGTGTCCGGACTGAGGTGTAAAGTAACGTTGTGTCCGGACCGAGGTGTATAGTAACGTTGTGTCCGGACCAAGATGTAAATTAACGTTGTGTCCGGACCGAGATGTATAGTAACGTTGTGTCCGGACTGAGGTGTAATCTAACGTTGTGTCCGGACTGAGATGTAATTTAACGTTGTGTCCGGACCGAGGTGTAAATTAACGTTGTGTCCGGACCGAGATGTAAAGTAACGTTGTGTCCGGACCGAGGTGTAAAGTAACGTTGTGTCCGGACTGAGGTATAAATTACATTTTTAACGTTGTGTCCGGACTGAGATGTAAAGTAACGTTGTGTCCGGACTGTGGTGTAAAGTAACGTTGTGTCCGGACTGAGGTGTATAGTAACGTTGTGTCCGGACCGAGGTGTAAATTAACGTTGTGTCCGGACCAAGGTGTAAAGGAACGTTGTGTCCGGACCGAGATGTAAAGTAACGTTGTGTCCGGACCGAGGTGTAAAGTAACGTTGTGTCCGGACTGAGGTATAAATTACATTTTTAACGTTGTGTCCGGACTGAGATGTAAAGTAACGTTGTGTCCGGACCGAGGTGTAAATTTACGTTATGTCCGGACTGAGGTGTATAGTAACGTTGTGTCCGGACCGAGGTGTATAGTAACGTTGTGTCCGGACCGAGATATAAAGTAGCGTTGTGTCCGGACCGAGGTGTAAAGTAACGTTGTGTCTGGACCGAGGTGTAAATTAACGTTGTGTCTGGACCGAGGTGTATAGTAACGTTGTGTCTGGACCGAGGTGTATAGTAACGTTGTGTCTGGACCGAGGTGTATAGTAACGTTGTGTCTGGACCGAGGTGTAAAGTAACGTTGTGTCCGGACCGAGGTGTTAAGTAACGTTGTGTCCGGACTGAGGTGTATAGTAACGTTGTGTCCGGACCGAGATGTAAAGTTACGTTGTGTCCGGACTGAGGTGTAAAGTAACGTTATGTCCGGACTGAGGTGTAATCTAACGTTGTGTCCGGACTGAGGTGTAATCTAACGTTGTGTCCGGACTGAGATGTAAAGTAACGTTGTGTCCGGACCGAGGTGTAAAGTAACGTTGTGTCCGGACCGAGGTGTAAAGTAACGTTGTGTCCGGACTGAGGTGTAAAGTAACGTTGTGTCCGGACCGAGGTGTAAAGTAACGTTGTGTCCGGACCGAGATATAAAGTAGCGTTGTGTCCGGACCGAGATATAAAGTAGCGTTGTGGCCGGACCGAGGTATAAAGTAACGTTGTGTCCGGACCGAGGTGTAAAGGAACGTTGTGTCCGGACTGAGGTGGAAAGTAACGTTGTGTCCGGACTGAGGTGGAAAGTAACGTTGTGTCCGGACCGAGGTGGAAAGTAACGTTGTGTCCGGACCGAGGTATAAATTAACGTTGTGTCCAGACCAAGGTGTAAAATAACGTTGTGTCTGAAGTGAGGAATTTTTTTTTTTTTTTTTGTGTGAAAATAACACTTCCTGGTACCGAATCTAAGCAGACAGAAAATCGAAGTAATTGTTACTGAGAAATCTCCTGACAATTATTGATATTCTGTAAAAAGAAAATGACCGTATGTCTGGTCGACAGAACATCTAATTTCAGCGATCATTGAAAGCGTGTGTGTTTCAGCGGTATATACATTTCAAACGTATATTTTACTGTTCCCGCGGGAATACATAAGAATATTGGTCCAAAGTCGTTGTTTCTGAGTCAGGGTAACCGTTCCTGTGTGTGGTATACTATTCTACAAATCTATAATTTCCTATTTTTTCTGTAAATAAAGTATCAGGATAAATCCATACTGCACCGAAACAAAATTATTCCAACTCCTTTTTTTTGTGTTTCTGCCACTAAATCTAAGCTCTTTGCTTTTATGCAAGCAAACTCCGCATCATTTCTATATAGGTGGCCTTAGAAAATCATAACCATATCCCGGTTCTTCTTTTTCATTCACTCGAACCTTGAAGTCAATAAATCGAGACATCTTCTAGATGACCGAACATTTTGTTATATATTTTTTGTTGTCGGAACTGAACTATAACTTCGAGATAAACGGGGTCTTCGGCTTATCAGAGTTTGAGATGACGATGTTTGACTGTACATTTATAAGTATTATCAAATTGGTCAAAAAGATGAATAATATTGAGAACGGGACAAATGGACACTGGAGGAACGTATAAACTGTTTGATGAGGGTGATGCTTTGAGTCACCCTAATATGGACTTTCACTGGCCTAATGACCTTAATAATTTTGTCTGGGTATTGAATTGATAGAATTGCTGTGGGGCCTGTTCTATAGAATACATCTCGTCAAGGGCTACTAGATTTTTCATATAGAGTATTTATTGTCTCGGTTAGCAAAGAATTCAAACCGTTAATAGTAATAATGATGTGGTATTATGTCCAAAGTAGTAGTTTAAAATCACAATAGCAATATTTGAAAAGAAATGATGATTGGTAACACTCATAATTATACCAATAAAATGCTATCTTCCAAGTAAAACATACAGATAAGATGTAGTCCGGAGGTATGTACAGGGACTGTCACTCCGGAACAGAGGAAGGTGAGGATGAAATCTGAAGGGGATATAACTCCCCTTTACGTGATACGTATTAAATTTATTTTTAATTCAATGGTAATATCGTGTTTTTATTCTATTTATCAACATTTATCACTTCACAAAAATGTTATATGATTTCACTAATGAAAAGTATTAGGAGCGGGCGTCTATAATGTTCATGTAACTTATTCCCAATCCTTTTGCTGTATATTGGCGATAAATACGTATATTTATATTTCCGCTCAATTCAGACTCAATGAACCCACCACAGTTAACTCGAGTCATTTTTCAATGAACTATATCAAGTCCGGCGTAGGAATACATTTGTCGAGCTTGGACTATATTTTTTTAATTCCTTTCAAAGGTGATCATATTTATATGAAATAAATTCTTTTAAAACTTATATTTGTTTTAATTCGCTATGAAGTTTGTTCACGAAAGAAATCCTAAAAGTATTAACCATATGTAGACGAAGAGTGGTGACGTACATTTCGGTAAGTTCTGTGGTAGACTTGCACAAGTCCCTATTTGTCAAAGACAAAATATTGTACAAAATATCAAAAATATATAAATATAAGGATTGAATAAAGTTAAGTTGAGGTGTATGGGGGTATAAACCTCAATAGGTCTTGAGACAAATTTTATGAACTGCGAAGCAGTTCATAATAAATTATTCAATCCTTAATTAAACTAATACATATACTTTCTTTTTGTTTTTGTTTGGTTGTTTGTGTTTTGTTGTTTTTTGTTGTTGTGGGTTTTTTTTGCAAATATATTCAAAGTTTCTTATATCGGTGAAATAAGAAAGCTCAGAAGTAGAACTATTATATGTACATGTATGTAGGTAAAGTTTCTAGGTTAAAATACTATTCTCCATATAACCGCCAAACATTTAGAATTGTGCTATGTTTCATATTTATTTGGAATTAATCGCCTTTAAAAAAATGATAATAAAAAACGTCCAAAAAGTGTAGTATTTTTTTCTTTTTGCACAAAGGTGGCGCAATGATAGCTCATGTACATTTTTATGTCAATCGGCTAATTATTATCTGACCATGTCCTATCCCTATAAGTCCATATATATTGGTATCCAAAAAATATATAACGTGTTGATGGAGAACCAACTTTGTAAAATCGGTATGTCGAATAATTGAGTTGGCGATAATCTCGTTACACTCGGTAATCTGTAAAGTTAACACTAGTGCTGGCGGGTAGTCCAACTGTCGGCCAGGTCACCATGGTGACCATATACAATATAACTGACCAGTGTCCAAATTAACACGTAAACGAGTATACAATTAAGCTTAATTATACAAATGAAGCATTATCATAGGCAAATTAATCTGAAAGCATAATCAATAAATCAACCAATCACATTTTATCAAAGTGTCACATGTTAATGCAAACATAATAATACAGGTATTAGAGGCACCATTACATGAAAAAAAATCTATATTAACATCCAACCATTTGATGGCTTATAAGACACTATAGCTTATATAAATGTGTTCCATCTTCTAAAAATAAAAGTATAATAAAAGAAAATGAAAAAACATGTTTTTAGTACCCCCCGCCATTAACACCACCGGTTGATGACGTAATCGGCCATGAGAGGTTTTTAAATAACAAAAACACTCACAAGTGAAGAGTTCCAGCGTCATTCCTAATTATCAGTTAAAACAAAGACTCAAACATCTGTTTGATAACAAAGGAAAATGGATTTGTAACTCTCCAATGTAATTTATTTAAATAGGTACACTTTGTATATAGGCGCGGTTAAACATTAAATCACAAAAAAAAAACAGGAAGGAAAGAAATATGTTTAAAAGTTTTTGGCGATATATTGATGGGGTTATATGCAGAAACGCTTAATGAAGGAGGCATAATGGCGAATCCATGTTCGTGGAATTGGTTGGAATATTATAGCCCTGTTTCAGAATCAAGAAACATGTACTGCATACGAAAACTCAAAGATGCTGAGCGAATCATCTCGATCGTGATGGACACTTACAACAGCGCGCGCAGGTTTGCAGTATAATATGGACATTGTTGTAAGAACAGCTGGTCATCTCACGCGCTGGTTGTTTATAGATAACAAATGTTACGTCAGTTTCTTAGTCTTTCAATTTCAGAACATTTTCTATAAATAGAGGCGAGAAGTGTTCTGTAATGCGCCGGAAGGAGATTTATAATGCATGTGCATATGTATATCATCGACAAGCGCTTACGTCACACACCAGAAGTTCCTACTCGGCGAAGTTAAAGTTCATTTTTAATTGTTATTTGGAGACTGAAAAACACGTAAAACAGATATGTTTATAAAAAAAACATAATATGAAACAAACAGCGTTCGTGTCACTCAAATTTAAGTCTATCACGTATGTACGGCCTCTGTTCCGGCTAAGTAGTCTATCAATCCATATGAATTGTCGAGCGAGCGGCCAGTATTGTCCGAAACACGAATAACAACTGAACCCCACTAATACTGTATATAGACAATATTTAACCAGTGATGAGGGGTACCGATGGCAGAGATGCACTTTAATATACAGTCAGACAACCAAACTATGATCTAATTTAACCTAACCGGCATCATGAAAAATATAAATATTGCTCAATAGGGCATAGCGCGTGTCCCTCTAAGAGAGTAATTAAGATTGATAAGTAAAATAGCCACCAGTTTTGTACTTATAAAGATCTTCGTTGATGCCATAACATTCATATATATAATTGTTATCGTGTATGGTTTTCATTTTGACTTTAAACTAGATATAAAATTAAATGTAGACAGTGGCAGCATTCCTCTTGCTCAAGGATGAACAATATGCATATTCCGCTATAGTCGAAATGTCAAAAAATCTGATGTCTCTTCTGTTTGTCATTCCGGAACACGGCCATCTCGGCTTTAAATGGACAATCGTATGTAGACATTGGAATCTTATAAAACATGGGAGGAGGAGAGATCAATCAACCCTATCCCCCCCTATCCCCCCCTATCTACCCCATATTGACTTTACTAATTTCTATTCATTTTTGCTCTATGTTTATCGATTTGGATCGTTATCATGTAAGTTTTCTCTTGTTTTAAGACGTTTGTATAACAGAATAACTATAAACTGTGCATGTGCTTGTGCTTTTTTGATCTATTCAACATCTCCCATTCGTTGCCTCATTTTAACATCTAGTGTGTCGTATTATCAGAAGAAACCAATGAAAAACGGATGTTTAGTAGTAAGCGACGAACCGTAAAATCCGACCCTAACTGTATGTGCTTACCTGATGTGCTGCATTTTCCGCAAATGTTTATGATCCGGGGCAAATTATAAACATCATGCAAAGTGCCGTTACCGCTTGCGTGTGTGTTCATATGTAATTACATGTAGTGATACTAGTTACATATATAACCCAAAACAAACGTATGTTTTGGCACAGCACGTGCAGTGTAAGCGTCAGAGTTACGATTCTACTACTATACAGTTCCCAGTCTTATGGGTCGGTGAGGTCGGTTATAAGTTATTCTTCAACCACCAGACTGATACATGTATACCAAAACAAAACTGGAACAGTTTCCATGGAGCGAGTGTGCATGTACGTAATATATCCTAAGATATTTTTTTTTCTTAATTTATGAAAAAATACACTTATATTCTGCCAAAAATTAAAAGCATGGTTGTGGAACCTGTTTTGTACATTTGTTTTGTTTGGTTTGTTTTTGTTTAACGTCCTATTAACAGCCAGGGTCAGTCAAGGACGTGCCAGGTTTTGGAGGTGGAGGAAAGCCGAAGTACCCGGAGAAAAACCACCGGCCTACCGTCAGTACCTGGCAACTGTCCCACGTAGGTTTCGAACTCGCAACCAAAAGGTGGAGGGCTACCGATTAAGTTTCGGGACACCTTTTTTTATCTTAAAAATAAAATTTTAATATCCCAGACATAGGGCCTCATGGGTTGGGGCCCCTGAGGTTCCTCACAGTTCAAACAAAGGCACCACAACCACTTGGCCACCGCGGTCCCCTGTTTTGTACATAAACATTTGTACAAACCAGTTTACCTTAACTTACACAATCGTATGTTTAATTAATTACCTTATCTTAATTATCTATAGTTATTTGCATTTTCAACAAAATAACCTGATGTATAATGTGTTAATATAATACTGTAGATCACAGATACAAATACGAGAATTTAAATCACTAGTCTTTTTTTCATACGGTAACTGAAATGATTATTTCCACAAATTGAAAGATAATAAACGTTACTGCACGAATCATCGCGAACATAAGCACAACGTATATAATCTGTAAGTTTATGATGTGTCTCATCAACGCAAAATTGTTATTAATAGAGAAATGAAATTAAGAAATATCCAACCTCAATCATCATTCCGAATTTTCACGATACACATAAGCATTGCACATGCGTCGATCCACATCCTTGGACGTATCACAGCGATGTAGAAATTGGACCAAACTTGTTTCCAATTGACGACAATCAGACAAAAAACAATTCTTAGCTTTCTTCTCATAGAATACCATTACGCATTATACATGATTTGAGCGCTGTGATAGTCTCTTATTTTCAGTGTATTGCAGATGTGTCTGTGGTTTTGTATGCAATCATTTTCTATAATACACAAGTAGACCGCGGCACGTGCTTTTGTGTTTGAGCCGGAGAGGCGATAGCAACGGCAGCACGCTCTTAAGTGGTCCACTGACTATTGTTCCATGCAACAAGTGACGTCTATATCCCGAATGGCTCTCGAGTAAACAAATTCGTAAACATTCGAGTTATTGTCTTTGTTCTTTGTGTCTGTTTTACAGCATCTTATTGTCTCCCAAAACAAAGATTTGTTTTGTCCAGGAAACTGTATACATCCCTCTTGTAGTAAGGATAAATTGAACAATGGGTTTCGTAAACATTTCTGTTCCGCGTGATTGTACTCCAATGATAACAAATGTTTATCACACCGGATTCTAAGCTAGATGAATGTTTAAAAATATCTTTCAAACGTAAAGCTGTGAAGGGTATCTCTTTGTCGAATAACATAACTTAACCTTCTCTTGCGCAATATTTACGAACACAACATGACTAGAAAAAAATCAGTGTTTCAAACCACACGTCGGCAATGTTCATATCTTTAAACAATGACTACTTAAATCTTTGCATTAAAAGACACTTAACACGAAATGGTATCGAGAAAATATAAATTCTCTCAGAATCAATTCCATTTAAAGACAAGTCAGAACATGCTGTGTTGCATGGATCCACAGAGGGCTTTTACAAAATGAAACATAAAGCTGCCGTTTTAAAGTAATTGAGATATTTTAGTTTGAAGTGTAGGGCATATTTTATAGGAATATGCAGCAGTATTCAGAAATATTACATTTCACAGTAACTCAGAAATTACAATTTTAAAACAATATTTATATTGATGGTAAAACCAATAAACATTTACGTTTGAAATGTCAGTATTACCGAGGTATACACCATTCGCTATCCAAGATGTTTGATTGTCTCCCGACATAAGTGCGTAAACTTTTTATAAAGACCATTTGTTATCATCATGATATTTCTGTGCAACTGCTATTTCGATTTCCCTTCATATTAGATGATATGTACGAGGGTGTTATATATACAAATGGCCGTCTTGAGATGAACAGTGCTGTATCAATACTATTTTTATAAAGCACCATGGTCTAGTACAGATGAATCACAGCAGTACAGTTCTGATAGCATGAAAAGACACACGTATAGTGAATTTCTTTATTTCTTTTTTTCGTAGATACAGAAACTGGAAACTAATTTATATATACAAACAAAAACAAAAACAAAACAAACGAACAAAACAAAAACAAGAACAGAAACAAAACATACAAAAACAAAAACAAAACAAAAAAGACACACACAATGCAAGCAGGCAAGCAAGCAAACAAACAAACAAACAGAACAGCTCCATTCTACAGTTTCGTCCTTCTAGGACTCGTCAGTGATGGTCGTGGGCCAACAGACTCAAGCCTCTCAAACAATGGAAGATGGTATTCAATTATACATCATTATATATCTTGTTCTTGTAAACTAGATATTGATAATTCTAAAAGGGATGAAATATTATGTTATCTCATGGACTGAAACCATTATTGATAAGTATTTAGACGGGACACACAGATAATTGTTTATCTTGTGCAGCATGTATTATAGATTACTACAGATACTAGAAAATGTCCTAACATACGTAGTTCAGACTGACATGGTCCCGTGGTATGCTTACTTAGGATCAGGTGCTACCGTGCATATATATCCAGTCATAGATATGAATTCCCTATATCTGTCAATGTGTGTTACAACAAATATAGATTTAGTAATCTGGTATTCCAGAATCACACGCAGAGTTTCCGAAATACCGAAATAACCAAATTATAGATGTTCAATTTAAACATGAATCATATTATCTGGACAAAATCGTAAAGCAATTATCAAACAAATTCTAATAATATTTTGGAAGAGTATTGTAAAGTACAACGAAGCAGAAAAAAAACATTGCCCCCAGACATCTTTTTGTTTAATGAAACAACAGCGACCACCTTTTCCGCCCAACACACACACATATAAATCTTTATATGTATAGTAATGTACACCGAATCATCCTCTGATGTTTTCAGTCTGTATTTTATTTTGCTAATGTCTTCGATTTCACCGCACCTGCATACAAAGCTCCGCGTACACTACCACACACATAGCTGGACGAAGTCACATGTGGCTCGGTTTTTGCCCCAGGGAAATATGTAAAATGTGTCGTAAGCATGCATTCATAAATACAAAATAACTATACAGAGGAACAGTGAACGTCCCTTATCGATTTCATTCTAATTTGTGCCTCGTATATATATCTTGCGTTGTTAAAGCACCAGAATAAAGGCGTTCTAAAGTTGCGATATTTGTTAACTCTTAATCATATTTGATGTTAAGCCCTGAGTTGTACAAGGATCTATCGCCCATTGCTGTAAGAAGGTGACATTGGAAATTGTAATATTTTCAAATTAATCACTCATTAAACTTTAAACAGTTCAAAAATATTTAACTATCTAAGGATTCTTTAAAACAAAACATGTATTCATCGTATAGACATTTGATTCCTTAATTCTTTGGAATAAATGAGGTTTCCAAGTCTTGCTTAATGACTTGCTTAACATGACTGAAAAAAAGAGGTTGTGTCTTTATTATTTCCGAAATATGACAAATGTACCTAACAAACACACCTTTAAATTTTGAAAACTACACTGATAAAAGTTAGATGATCTTTTTGATAAAGTTAGATATAAAATTCCCAGTTTGCGAGTTTGTGTCATAGGTACATTCTGTTCAAATTCATTTTTCTGTCTTGTAGGTCTATTTTTGTTACCCCGATTCTAATTTCAGGAACCTTATTTTTTCCGGATTCGACCTATTACAGTACTAAAGTCTTATTCATCTTTTCCTTTACAAGGGTCGTTTTATCGATAAGGTGTTTTAATTATAATCATGATCGGTTTGAATATTGGTGTTTTCTTAATGTTGACTAGACGTCATTTTCCCTATCGCCTTTATCAGTAAATTCGGTATAACATCATATCAGTAATTACATATCTTCATCATGGAAAGAGTGATGCAAACAGGAACTGGGTTCTCGAGAAATGTTTTTTTTTTTTAAACAATATCAGAAAATCTTGTAATAACGTTAGGTGGGATAATTTGATGTAGCCCTATGTGTGATACGTAATATTGGAAACTATCTGATATACATGTACAGTATATGCCAGCCCTTGAGGAAGATATGATGTGAACATTTGTTACAAATATTAATAGTCATATGTTTCTTGTTAAATATCTATGGACATAATGTTAATTGCATGGCACTGCAGGTCTTTCTAGTGTCACGTTATACTGGGTTTCTTTTAAAATGTTTTCAAACGCGAGAGTAGTGCTACATCACAACTTTTCACGTATTGATAGGTCCGTTATTCCGGGACGTCTACATTCCAAAGTCTAGCAAAACGTTTCCCTTTAAACATTTTGTATCCCATTTGGAAAACAACCACTGAATTTTGGCAACAAATGCACATAAGAGTCATGAAAAGCAGCGCTCGTTTCTTCTCCTCGAACTGATATGCAGATCAAGTCCTGTGGCGGCAGAACAATTTATTTGAGGTTTTGTCGTAAATTGTTTTCGCTATTGATCAGCCAAGAGAAGTACAATCTACCTGATAGAGACGAAGATATGCTCTTTTGGCAGTACATATACATGTATAATGATTTATACAGGAAGTGGTATGCAATTAATTTGATTAATTACATACATGTACAACGTAAAACACATGGTAATTAAATATATAAGCATTAAGGACCTCAAAGCTTAATTACAAGCAATGATTATATACCGAAATTATGTGCTGTTTAGGAATAATTTGACGGTTGTTAAAACTCACGCGTATTATACGGTCTTTATAAGATGCAACATACGCACCAGCCGACCATCATTGTGTTTAAGTCAGAAGAAAAAAAACCGGTTCTCCTCATTAATAAGTATAGTCTTACTATTGATCGTTAAGTATTTCTTGAGATCTTAAATTTTGGTACATGCATCTTTATTAGGTTCCTCAGCTCCGAAGAGGATGCAATCATAAATCATGTATTCGATATTTTTTTATTGATATTTGAACTATCAGGATCAGTACATAATGCATGCTACACTTTAGAACACTCTTTGGACGATTAAAGCACTAATATATCTGTGATTAGCTATATTGATTATTATAATCTAAAATGGGTCTGTTTCTTGGACAATGATGTCTTAACCAGAGTATAAGAGTTTGACCAGTCAGCATAAGGCTTGTAGAGTACGGGCCAGCCAAATTCTTACAGGAACCACGGAACCAAATGATTTCCCATAGATGATAATGTTAACGTTTACCACTGTCCTGCTTAAATGGAGTTTTGAATACTGGTCCACTAGCCATAATTTTGAAGAATCTCATCTCGGAAACCTGTAAATAGAATGATTAAAAATTCTACCAATTTGAACTTTTCTTATATGGGGCCACCATCTTGTATTGAATTCAGCACCAAAAAAAAAATCATCTAAATTTACAACAAAATACACACTTAATTATCTCCCCCTGACAAAAACAGGCTAGAAAAAACTCATCTTCATGTATTGCCCAGTCCACACATAAAACATTAGAAACTCCTCTCACCTAAATATCGAATCATTAGGCCCCGATGCATTCACCTTCCTATAAAATCTTCTGCCCAAACGGGGAAAACCCACAATTTATTTTTGATTTGGTTCTGTGGTCCCTACAAGAGGGTTGAGATATACTTATATGCAGAAAATACCCCATTTTTTTATTATTTTTCTAACATACTTGCAAGCAAATGTAAGTTTTTATGAAAGTCTTTCATCTGCAATATTCCTTGGAATATGCGTCAATTTGATGACTTTATCAGTAACGACATGGTTGCTCAATGTTAAATGATGATGTTGACGTTAAATTATTAAGAGCAGCGTCATATAGCGCGTGCCAGCTTGCCAAACACGATGCTTGAGGGACCCCTGTCTCACTTTCATGGGGGCGAATGATTAATTTTATCTAACTCTATTACTCTACCCTATTACGTATCTTATATGAATGTTACATCAATGCAAGGAAACGTTTGCGTGACGTGTTGAATTGTTGACGTGACGTCATTCTATTGTCGCCGTGATGACATGGTATTGTTGACGTGACGAAATTCAATTGAGATCGTGCACGTGTAGCTTTTTTAATCCTTTTTTTTTTTTTTTTTTTTTTTCACTCAGAACTGAGAATATATATTTGTTTTCGACTTTCAGCTTGCACAAATTATATTTTTCCATTAAACATGTTTTTCTCTGTTTTACACTCATTTAAATGGACACACATTCGCTTTTTTAATCCTAGTGTGAGATAAGAAAATCTCACACCGCTAAAATAGTGGATATCCTTCTCCAGGGTAAGATAAAACCCTTTGCAGTATGTGAGAATTAGAATACCGTACATATTGCTTACAGCAACCTATGCCAATTTAGTATTTACTAAGTTTTGAATCATTCGAAATATTGATGGTCCGAGCTCCGAGGACTAAAATAAGAAAACAAAAAACGTCAAATCAATGAATCGCCATTGTTTCGTCATCACTTCGAGATGTCAAGCCAGATGTTTGGTAAGGAATTGTGCTGACGAAATAACACCTAAAATCTGCTTACTGCTACACAGCAAATGGAAGCAATATATCAGACAGGCGCATCGTTTGCAATTTTGAATCAATATTTGTAACATATTAAGTGCTTGTACGCAATATTCCAATGCATCACTATTATATAATCTGAAATAATGTTTCATCATTGGTCATACTGTTAATGGTCTATTATTTGAACAATAACAAGAAAATGCTTCCTCTTTGTTTCCTAAATACGAAATTTTACTAGCCCATTCCGGTATAATGGGCCCGGGAAAGATATTTCAATATCGCTGACATGACATTTCAGGTAAAATGTACCATTAATTTTGCCGTTAAGTTTGACATATTCAAATCAGTCCTAACTGTATATTGTGTGGGCGTTGCAAGTAAAAGAGGATATCTAAACGTGTCTTCAGTATTACCAAATATATTTGATGAGAGAGCCATATGAGTGAAATATATTTTGTATTACTGTAAATACTGTTAGATATTCTGTTTATGACATTTTCATAGCAAAATATACTTGGTCAGCTTAAAATCTTCTCCGTTGTCGTTTATAAGGAATGTTTTGATTTGTCAAAAAATGAAGAATGAATTTTCGACAATTATCTGGTATAAATGAAATGAAGACGTATCAAATATCAAATATTCCTCATAAATATTATACAGTAGTACCTCGGTCTTTCCCCCTGTTTCTTGTCAAGAACGGATCTCCGTATGAACTTGAGGGGTTGAGGTAGAGCGGGATATGGGTTGTCAGCCGTTCAACACAAATTGAGCAGTTAATTACAAAAAAATCAGTACGTTAATGAAGGGCAGTAATTGAAACGACACGGACCCCTAAAAGGCTGTTATTATTATAATTGATATATTATATAAATTATGTATTTTTTTTTAATTATGACAAGTAATTGGTTATTAACTCAAACATATTGGACATCGTTTATATAATTTTCTTTATGCTGAAGTTATTTTTGTCCAATCACCTATTATTATGTAAGTAAAAAAAAAACACAATAAAAAAAAAAAAAAAAAAAAAAACACTGGCGGATTCATCTGAATTAACAAAACCTTACTCGATCTGAAATGTACAGACAAAGGACAGACTTTAAACAAGACCCCTAAAGACGGTAATTGTCTTACACTTCCATGTCAGCAAAGCGAAGGTCTCATTTTGGCGTTTGTAACAAAAATGAAATAATAGAAGCAACAGAACATATGGAAATGTTGGCGAACAAACAATTATTACTTACTTACCTGCATCAGATGAAACGCTGTTTTATATTTCTCCGTCATGATTCGGAATATCAAAGAAATGGTGATATAACTTTAAAAGTATCTCTGAGACATGCGCACTGGCAGTTTAAGTTACCTCAGCAACTTGATTATCTAAGAATTTCAAAATGGCATGATATGGACTAAAAATGACGCCCAATCTGATCACTAATAAAACATGAAGAAGCTTATCATGCATGTTATTTTATTTTCATAACGGAAATGTAGGGGAAATTTAACTAATTTGTACTAAGGATTAGTAAAACGAGGTCGGAAAATATTAACAAAATATAAACAAACAAATGCAACTAAAAGGACAAGGATTTCGATTCATTGTCTTCCCATGTTGTGACCGTCTTGCCAGTATGGAGATAGATGTGGAGAAATGCAAGGACGAGATAGAGAAAGAAGATGATACTATTGCAGAGATGAAGAATGTCCTTTTGCGTCAGAAGCGGATAATGAATAAGGCATTGGACACGGCCAACAGAAATGTACTTGCAAAAGCAACATCCGTATTCAAGGAATACACGAGCAGGGAAGAGAAAACCTGGGACATCCATAAAGGGTAATGGAAGTAACAGGTGTCAAGCTGAATGGATACTATATGACATTGCAGCAGTACATCGCATACCCAGTGGTACTCGCTAACCACGTCCGGTTATTGTAAAATTCTTCAATAGTGACATCAAAATGCTGGAGACAAATAACAAGGAATTGTTGAGAAAAGCAAGGCTATACATATCGGAAGACATTACCCGTTTTCTCCTAATGGACAAAGTACAAGCCAGTGACAGAGTTGAATACAGTTTGTACTGCCACTGTAATATGTTCCACGAGTGAAGTTCAATATTTGATGGTATATACTCTTGTCATTTTCGGAGGGCGAATGTGATTAATATAAGTTGTTGTACCATTATCAGTTAACAGTCAAATTATTGCCCGAGGTGTTGGAATCAATTGTTTCTCTCGACCGTTCCAACTCTGAAGGGCAATGATTTGGCTTTTAATTGTTAGTGAAGGCATATTGTTTTATTACAGGAATAACCAAATATTGGCAATTTTAGAAGACCATACTGAAACAGACATAGTTTTATTACTGTAATCGCGAACAGAAAGACGCTTCATTATTGTCCTTTGAAAGCTTAGTCGCGTGCGGATGTTCCACGACGGTGAACATTTTTGACTGTTGATTGGTCAGCAGTTTTGACTGTATACTGTCTTGTTTCGGTTTTTCTGACAATTCTCCTGGGAAACAGTCGAAGATACTGAATTTACATTCACACAGAGAGCAAGGTACCAAAAGAGCAGGACCAATTGGTCACACCATCAAAGGATTAAGAAAGTATTGTAACTAATTGATATTTAACATCAGTATTGCATAGGTGGCTTGGCATGCCTGTGGATAGATGGCGATATCCTCCTAATGCCAGTTGCTCATATAACTGACAAATATATATGTTAAGATCTACTTAGTAGACAGTCTGTCGGTGAACAGTCCATTACCGAAAAGGTCGGCAGGGCTCTCTTGGGTCGAATATAATACTTTCATCGCTTTCGTATGTTGGGAATAGTCATCAATAATTTGTAAACTGCTCGAATTCCTTGCTAGGTGGCAAATTGTCGTTTATGCATTGTGATAAAATTCACAAATCTAACATTCTATATATAAATTGCGTGTTTTAGCACGTGACAAAGGTGGTGAAAACGCACGACCATATCAACATAATGATGTCTGCCAACCGGTTGTATTCGCATGCAGGTTATATTTATACACCACGATATGAGTAAGTGACACAGCATCCCTTTGATATACAATTATCCAGTCAGACTGCGCGTGTGTTACATCCACACGTGCATACACGTGTAAAACAATTACCCAACAGCTATAGGATCCTGTTTTACCGCATTGTTCGCCTGTTAATTGTTGTAAAACCATTGTACACCATGTCCCCTACATTAAGCAGTTGATGCACCGCCAGTACCGGCGTTCCAGTATGCATTGTCGCAGTGGGACGCGTGTCGCACCCTAGTACATGTCACTGTGATTTACTAGTGCGATTCTATGTACTAATGTTCACATAACCGAGGACAGCATAATTATAGCCATCACGCTACGCCTATCCGAATGGCTTTCATTAGAAGTTCGCTCCGAAATAATAATAATGACATACCGACTATAAAAAAACAAAACGTCTTTTTTATTCGCAGAAATAATAACGTCCAGATTCTTTTTGAGGAAGGACTGTGCGAGTTTATGACGTTTTGTGAATTTTTATGTCCATTATAGCTTGGCGTGGTAAGAAAAGTTCTTTATATTTGTCTAATAGGACAAAAATAGAGTGTAACCTCTCGTTGCCATTCCAGACACACGCCGCTTCAAAGTTTCTCCTGTATGTTTGATATCACATCGCTAATAACACACACTCCGATTGCACATGGCAATAAACTCGCGTAATGTTTTTACGACCAGATGTTCCACGTAGAATGATGCTCCTTTTGTGGTTAAATCTCGACCACTGAGATTTCATCAAATGACCGGCATGGTTTTTTTAAGTAGATCTCTCTTGTAGGTAATCGGTAGTGTTCCGGCAAGTTGTCTAAGAAAAAAGTATAAAGAGCTGCTGCGTGTTGGATATGCAGTATATATATACGTATATATATCACTGTCATCGCCTTGTGTATTCGATATGCATGGTATCCATTCGTCACACAAGTACTGGTACTGCCGCGGGACAATATGCAAGGACCCAGTGATGTGAATGTACTAGAAACGAGAACCATTTATATTCCAGAGGATTTATCAATATTATCGGACCACGAGAGTGTCAAAAATATCAAACATCCATCAAAGTGGGACAACCGGGAATAAAAATGTCCAAAGACGAATCTATGTCGGATCTTCGGATTATCATCACTAAATTATCGAAGCAATGCAGACGGGATTCCAACGGAGATCTCATACCGGTGAGCGAAAGTTTAAATGACACATGCTGCACGTGCGGCTTCTCTCAGCGTCCGACCATCTGTTGCTAATGGTGTCGGACGTGGGAGGGACAGTTGATGTTGTTTGAATCGTAGAAAGTTTTGTTTTATCGGGTTTTGGTTGTTAATGTTACACAATCTCGGGAAGAATGTACTGGTTGGTTCAATGTTGAGGCTATATAGGGGAAGCTTAGCTCTCCGTTGGATGGGTCATATCGCACAAGGTCAGACTTTGAATAATTTATTTTATACTCTGGTGTGTGAACTTAATGTATGCATACATGTTCTTCTTAATGCCTGTCTATTATCGGTTCTGTAAATCCTCATCACCATTCTCATCATCATCATCATCATCATCATCATCACAATAATGCTTTAAAAATTCAATTGAATGTGATAATATTTCAACACAATTAAAAAAATATTGAAAAAAATGAATGTGCCTTATACGAAAAAATATCAAAAACAAAAGCAAAACAGTGCTACCATAAAATAGAATTAACAACAATTCGTCATTTATTTAGGAAATGATCTGTATTGGCACACTGACAAAATACATTTTATGAGCAATGGAAAAATTCAACAATTTTTTTTATATCGCATTACGTTTAAAATGTTATATACTTAAGGTACCATACTGATTGATATCCAGTGTCGTATCCGAACTTCAATCATATATATCCTCAACCGATGAGTAACTCATATATATATATATATATATATACATATATTTATACATTTTTTCGAATATTATATCGGGGCGCCCTCTTTATGTATCCTCGGAATCTGTAATTGGAAATCACATACGTGTCAATTGCCATTTTCCTACCGGGGACTATCATCGTCTTCGTGGCGAGAATCTATAGTCACAGTGCGCCGGGACATTATATATACCAACTTATCAATATAAGTAGCACACAAGCACTTCAATCAGGTTGTTTTGATGTGTATATTATCGCAGTACAAAAGGTGTATATGCAACGCTACCCTATATCTGCGGTAAAATGCAATCGAATTTACAACCCCCTGTGGAGTCCCAATCCCGTTGAAACCCCTTCAGCAACAGACATGCACAATTCTATTTTAGATACGGTTCACTTTATAACAGGAACTGTGTCTCCGGCTGAAACACCATAGCGATTTATATTTACATTATTATCCTATATGTAGAAAGCTAATTGTGTTTGTGTTCCGTTGCTGTAAACTATTCTTAGCTAAATAGACAATGGTTTGGATAATTTGTATTGCTTTACATTTAGTGTTTGGTTTTTGTTTTCTGGTGCGTATAGGAACCAAATTGTTGGATCTATTATTGTAAAACCATACTTGGCTTTTACATTTGTTTACCGTTTAGTCAGACAAATATTGATGTTTGAAGTGCATCTTCAATATTTTTTGTTTATTTAATCCATTGCTCAATATTACTTTAATTTGCATTAGTCTGACATTGATATATACATTTATCTTAAACAGTATGACCATTGTATACTGTATGTATATGTATATATTCTTTTTCGAAAGCTTAATCAACATTTCTCAAAAACAGCATAAAACACATTATCACTTTCTCATGAAGAATTGTGCTAATGGAGACAAGGAACGGAATACTCAAGTGAGCAAGGCATTGTCAATTGCAAGAAAACAACACAAACTACCAACAGAATAGCAAAATGATTATTCTTAGTCAATATAAGTCAAACTACAAAAAAGTAGGACAATCGAATTTAGAATCGATATGTTTTTCTTTAAATTCCTGAAATAGAAACATAAAAATTAAATCTTATGTGCTTCGTTAATTCTCTATATTGAGGTTTTTGTATGACACATGTCATGAAAGCGCCAAAATAAAATCACCAAATTATACAGTCGCTGGTATTAAAATGTTAACATTACGATTTGATATTTATAAATGAAATTTTATTTCTATGAAAGCAACAAAGGCATGTCAGCTTGAGTGCACCAAGTGTTTTGCTCTGCCATTGATACAAAAGTTATGATTAATAAAATTTGCGTCAATAATGTTTGCACTCATGAACCAACATAAACACTGTTCATAAGAACAGATTAAAACACAATTTATTATCTCTAATCCAGATGACAGAAGTCGGTATTTGATTGAACATGGGCATCGAAATACGGCTAATTTCAATACAGGTTTGGTGGAAATACCAAATTTCGATACAGCAAAATAAAGCAACCCTTTGGTGTCCTAAAAACACCAAAACGCCGCACCAAATTATCGCAATATACGATACTCAACTTAAAACGTTATAAACATGGCATTTTGTATGAGACTACACTGACATAAACATATTATAAATAACAAAATTGTCATCTTTGCGATGTCTAGGTAGTTGTTAAGTGCATCTTATATATACACATGTATGAGTGTACGTATAAACAGCACGTATCGAGCAATGAAAATTAAGAAAGCCTTTTTCTAACTGTGTGTTGGTTTAGAACACTCCCGAGGATATAATGTTCGTACTAATCCTACGGAGTAGTTTGTTTATATTTCAGAGTTAAAAAACCATTGCATTCCGTCAATATGTTTTCATTCAGTGATTGAAGTAGGCGATTATTTTCCAAAAAGAAGAAAAATTTTAACAATATCTAGAAATTGCAAAAAATAAAAGAAAAGGAAAATCGTGTTCATATCATTACGACATTCCAAAAGGTACTATGTCAAGGTTAGAACATGCTGGTGTCATGGGTTGTACTAAACACTGAACATCTTACGCATGTTAGGTAACAGGGTATCGGAACGTAGTCATAGGTGCTTTTCACATTTGTATCTTGATGTCACGTTCAACACTTGATACAAGACATAAGTTCATATAGTACATATTTATATTACGGTGATTTACAAAAAAAGTCCTGAGGTGAAATCCAAAATCTCAAGAAAAAATGGATTTAATGACCATGCTCCTATTTCTGGTATTGAAATGGTGAAATGTTATCATGTTATCAATCAAAGGCGACATGCGTGCAAAGAGCACAGTCAGACATGCCATTAAATGAACAAGAATACTCGTCAAAATAACACAGTTGGCCAAATGCCACGTCCTTGTGAGGTAAATGTGTGATGATAAACAGAACAGTTACATCTTCTCCAATAATTTGTCTTTAGGGCACAGTGCTAGATTTGACACTAACAAACTATTTATATCTATTTATATCGTAGATAGTTCTGTAAAATGCCAATTTCGTTCTCGACATTGCATGACAAAGCCAAATTGTTTGACACATCTTCATCGGCTGAATGCAATTTCGTAGCAAAGTTTGTACAAAATGTAAGTAATTTCTTATCGATGAAGTGTCAGCTCAATGATTGGCAGAGAGTGTTGTTGAAAGCATCATCATGCAAGCAGACGACACGTCGTGTGAAACCCATTAACTCCAATGACGTCCGACGCTGACGATTACAGATGTTTTGCAATGGGTTGGTTCCTGGATCTAATTAATTGGCCTAAATCTCAGAGAATCCTATGTCCGGTTACGCACTCAGGGCTCTACACTCCCAATGGGTCATTCTCGTCCAGAACGTAATACGCGCACGACGGGTGAATCTAGTGCAGAAATGCGATCTTCCCTTTGGAAGCACTATTCCCATATAGAACTGTGATATATATTGATATGTATAAAGTGATCTGGTGATCATCCCTACACAGTTGTTATTGAAGTGTTCTCAAAGGAATAAGTCTGATCTGCCTGGGCACTGCTGTACAAGCATCAGATAATCATTTTAGTTTCTTTCACATGTCTGTAAATAACTTATACATGTAATATTATTTATTATCACGGCAACATTTCACCTACCCTTATGATGACCACTTGAAACATTTTCTGATCTACAATTTGATTGAATCTAACTATTTTACAATATTTATTAATTGAGTTACATCAATTGATTCGAATTACTATTGTTGACCGTGATGAAAGCGTTCGTTTAATGGATTTTGATAGAGGGATTGCCCGTTTTGCTAAATGTATGTATTTGCCGCAATCCACTACGGGTGATATGATAGTTTTACTTATTTCCAGCAATAGTAATGGCTTGATGCCATTAAATGTCCGACTCTAAACTACAGTCAAACCTGTATTAAGAGACCAACAAGCAGACCGGCAAAAACTGGCCGCTTAAGACAGGTGGCTGTTCTGACCAGGCTCGGCTATAAACCACAGCCAAGTTTGCATACATCCACGGGTTATAGTAACATTTTAGTGGCGATGTTGGCTGCTATTGCAATTTGGATACTTCTCCTTTTTACAACAAAATGTTTATGATTTGAAGATATATTTCATTTCATTAATGTCGTACAACTCAAATAAATGTGAAATGAAATATTTATTGACATTTACTTCAAACTTTTCGAAGCGACAGATTATTTTTAGATAGTACATATCTTGATATGTCCGAAGTGATTTTAATATGCTTCTTATATTCTAATTTTCCTTTTTAGCTTAGCCAGCTGACAGAGGACAAAGTTCATGGTAAGTATATATCAAAGCAATATAATGTTTTCACTGTTATCCCTCACAGCTCTGCGCCCCACTTTAGTTTGACACCTTAGACATTTTATAGGATTTGGCGATATATCGCGGGATAAACATAAAAATGTCACAAAACGGAAACAAAACATCAATATTTTGTTTACGATTAGAGCGGAACGGCATAGGCATAGAGATGCTCTCTATACACCAGAGTCATTTTATAGGGACTTGGCCCATTTTGAACATACTTGATGTAAATGCTACATTTTGTTTAAAAGGTGTATCAATTATGGATCATAACTGTATTTCACGAAAAACATAATGTGTTATGTTGCATTTTGCTTTTAGCCTTGAAGTTTTTTTTATGTTTTCTCTACATTGGATACCATTATTTTTACAGCGCATTACTTTAACAGGAGTAAAGCGTTTTGGAATGTATCTGAGTATACTGTGCAGAAAGAGTCTAGAATATTTGCGATATTCTATTTCTGATTCGCTGTCCCCTAGCGAAAGTTTTAGGAACACATCAGTAATCCTACTGCTGATGTGATCGTTTCCTAGCTGCCACTGTCTGCTTTTTTGATGGATTGGTGGTAGATTTCTTGGCTCTGCAGCACCGTTACACATACAGGCATGAAAGTCGTTACATCAAAGACACAATGGCTACCTAATTATGCAGAGTTGTATATAGCTCTCGGTTTATGCCTTCTAGGCTAGAGTTCATTTGCACAGAGTGGATTGAAAACCAATGTGCGGTCTAGCACCAATGCTATGTTAGGGTTCAAATCCCTCTCTCTATTTTGAGATAACTGGGATTTTACACAAACTTATTTTCACCCTTCTAATCTGGGACTTGGAATAAACAGCCATGTTTCGAGTGGACCCACAAGGTAAGCTTACAATCACACAGATGGAATTTTAATTTGAAAGTTGGTGTATCTGTCTTTTTTCAAGCTCAAGGTGAGCAAATAATCAGCTAGGTCAGGTTCACAATTTCCAGGCAAGTTCATACTTAGAGAATTGGTGGTTTTGCCAATAACTTAAAAATTACATACATTTTTTTTGTTTTTTTGTTTTTAGAAAAAGTATTTTGGTCCTTAATTTCTAAAATTTGAAGAAGTTTTTCTTTGTAACTGAATATTTTGGGAAAAATATTTTATGAAGACAAACTAAAGTCTACTTGATTCTGTGATAATGCCCACAAGTTGTAATTCAATTTGCCTTCAAAAATCCTCCCCGTGAAGCTTCTATTATTAGTACTAAGTATTCTGATATGGCTTCTCTAAATAGTTACTAATGACCTCATACAGTTTAACATATTGTTACATTTGTGTACCGGAAGTAGATACCAAAACGTATCAAGATAATCATTGTATGTAGCAACATCGGTTAGTATGTCACATCGAGTTATTAATTGTTAATTAGCGCATTATGCCTTTGCATTGTTTTGAACAAAGCATTGTTTTTTATCAAAGATGCATAATGTACATCATTATATATGTATATAATACAGTTACTTGTTATATTTTACGTCATAACAGAGATATGTATTGAATAGGTTATTATCATACTTAAAAAAGTATTATACACATGTATTACCATGTCAATAATACGGACGACTAATGCAGCTTATTTTTAATGACAATTTAAGTTTGAAAGAAAGCACAAGTGGAGGACCTATATATATACATATATCTATAAATAAACAATCGGATGCTTACAATTTAAGTTAAGCCTCAGACTCTTTAATAAACAATGAATACAATAAACATACAATATAAAGATTCATTTTGTCATTCTACGACTTGAATACAAAATATCAATAAATTTTGATTAATTTATATACGTTCAGAAAATAATTTCAAAAAAGTTGATGAAAACTGATACACGTGACTCATACTCATACTATGGTATAATGTTAATTTTATATAACACGTGACTCGTACTCTAGTTATAATGTCAATCTTATTGTTTTACCTGTGACTCGTCCTATAGTTATAATGTCAGTTTTATTGTTTCACATGTGACTTGTACTATAGTTATAATGTAAGATATATTATAGAACACGTGACTCGTCCTATAGTTATAATTTCGATTTTATTGTTTCACATGTGACTTGTACTATAGTTATAATGTCAGTTTTATTGTTTCACATGTGACTTGTACTATAGTTATAATGTAAGATATATTATAGAACACGTGACTCGTACTGTAGTTATAATGTCAGTTATATTGTTTTACACGTGACTCTTACTAGAGTTGTAATGTAAGTTATATTGTTTTACACGTGACTCTTACTATAGTTATAATGTCAGTTATTTTGTTTTACACGTGACTCTTACTATAGTTATAATGTCAGATATATTATAGAACACGTGGCTCGTACTATAGTTATAATGTCAGTTATTTTGTTTTACACGTGACTCGTACTATAGTTATAATGTCAGTTTTATAGAACACGTGACTCGTACTATAGTTATAATGTCAATATTATTGTTTCACATGTGACTGTACTATAGTTATAATGTAGGATATATTATAGAACACGTGACTCGTACTGTAGTTATAATGTCAGTTATATTGTTTTACACGTGACTCTTACTAGAGTTATAATGTAAATTTGATTGTTTCACATGCGACTCGTCCTATAGTTATATTATAAAACACGTGACTCTTACTAGAGTTATAATGTCAATTTTATTGTTTCACATGCGACTCGTCCTATAGTTATATTATAAAACACGTGACTCTTACTAGAGTTATAATGTCAATTTTATTGTTTCACATGCGACTCGTCCTATAGTTATAATGTCAGATATATTATAGAACACGTGACTCGTACTGTAGTTATAATGTCAGTTATATTGTTTTACACGTGACTCTTACTAGAGTTGTAATGTAAGTTATATTGTTTTACACGTGACTCTTACTATAGTTATAATGTCAGTTATTTTGTTTTACACGTGACTCTTACTATAGTTATAATGTCAGATATATTATAGAACACGTGGCTCGTACTATAGTTATAATGTCAGTTATTTTGTTTTACACGTGACTCGTACTATAGTTATAATGTCAGTTTTATAGAACACGTGACTCGTACTATAGTTATAATGTCAGTTCTTATAACAGGTGTTTCGTACTATAGTTATAATGTCAGTTATATTATTTTACACGTGACTCGTCCTATAGTTATTATTTCAATTTTATTAATTCACGTGTGACTTGGACTATAGTTATAATGTCAGTTTTATTGTAATACACGGGACTCGCACAATAGTTGCAGTGTCAATTTTATTGTTATACACCTGAAGCATTCTCTAGTTATAATGTCAATTTTATTGTATAACACGTGACTCGTACTATAGCTATAATGTCAGTTTTATTGTTTTACACGTGACTCGTACTATAGTTATAATGTCAGTTTTATATAACAAGTGACTCGTACTATAGCTATAATGTCAGTTTTATTGTTTTACACGTGACTCGTACTTTAGTTATAATGTCAGTTTTTTATAACACGTGACTCGTACTGTTGTTATAATGCCAAGTTCATGGTTTTACATGTGAGTCGTAGTATATTTCCAATGTCATTTTTATTGAAATACACGTGTGACGTTCTATACATTTTATGCCAGTTAAATCGTATAGCAATTGTTCCATACTATACCGTGTATTGGAAGAGGTATTTTTCAATTGCTTGCAATTCCATGGCTGTATTGAGAGTCTCCTATTTGTGAGATTTGTGAAATCACGAAGAGAAGTGTAAAAGGAGTGGGTCGGAATGGTTTATACACAGTGTTAGATAGGTATATGTCACTCAGGTGGCGGATACTGTTTTTTTGGCTAAAAAGGTAGAGATTGTCCCGCCAGAGACTGGGGTTCGATTCCTATCGGTGAACTCGACATCTAGTAATGTGTCTTTCATACTCTTTTACATAAAATAAAGCCAGTTTTATTACATACCTGGTAAATGTTACTATAGTGATACCGCCAGTTTTATTACATACATGGTGAATCTTATTATAGTGATACAGCCAGTTTCATTACATACCTGGTGAATCTTACTATAGTGATACAGCCAGTTTCATTACATACCTGGTGAATCTTACTATAGTGATACAGACAGTTTTATTACATACCTGGTAAATCTTATTATAGTGATACAGCCAGTTTCATTACATACCTGGTGAATCTTACTATAGTGATACATCCAGTTTATTACATACCTGTTGAATCTTACTATAGTGATACAGTCAGTTTTATTAAATACCTTGTGAATCTTACTATAGTGATACAGACAGTTTTATTACATACCTGGTAAATCTTATTATAGTGATACAGCCAGTTCCATTACATACCTGGTGAATCTTATTATAGTGATACAGTCAGTTTTATTACATACCCGGTGAATCTTACTATAGTGATACAGTCAGTTTTATTAAATACCTTGTGAATCTTACTATAGTGATACAGTCAGTTTTATTACATACCTGGTGAATCTTGCTATACTGATACAGGCAGTTTTATTACATACCTGGTAAATCTTACTATAGTGATACAGCCAGTTTTATTACATACCTGGTGAATCTTACTATAGTAATACAGACAGTTTTATTACATACCTGGTGAATCTTACTATAGTGATACAGACAGTTTTATTACATACCTGATAATCTTACTATAGTGATACAGCCAGTTTTATTACATACCTGGTGAATCTTACTATAGTGATACAGACAGTTTTATTACATACCTGATAATCTTACTATAGTGATACAGCCAGTTTATTACATACCTGGTGAATCTTACTATAGTGATACAGTCAGTTTTATTACATACCTGTTGAATCTTACTATAGTGATACAGACAGTTTTATTACATACCTGATAATCTTACTATAGTGATACAGCCAGTTTTATTACATACCTGGTGAATCTTACTGTAGTGATACAGACAGTTTTATTACATACCTGATAATCTTACTATAGTGATACAGCCAGTTTTATTACATACCTGGTGAATCTTACTATAGTGATACAGACAGTTTTATTACATACCTGATAATCTTACTATAGTGATACAGACAGTTTATTACATACCTGGTGAATCTTACTATAGTGATACAGTCAGTTTTATTACATACCTGTTGAATCTTACTATAGTGATACAGACAGTTTTATTACATACCTGGTGAATCTTACTATAGTGATACAGCCAGTTTTATTACATACCTGGTGAATCTTACTATAGTGATACAGACAGTTTTATTACATACCTGATAATCTTACTATAGTGATACAGCCAGTTTTATTACATACCTGGTGAATCTTACTATAGTGATACAGACAGTTTTATTACATACCTGATAATCTTACTATAGTGATTCAGTCAGTTTTATAACATACCTGATAATCTTACTATAGTGATACAGCCAGTTTTATTACATACCTGGTGAATCTTACTATAGTGATACAGGCAGTTTTATTACATACCTGGTGAATCTTACTATAGTGATACATCCAGTTTTATTACATATCTGGTGAATCTTACTATAGTGATACAGACAGTTTTATTACATACCTGGTGAATCTTACTATAGTGATACAGCCAGTTCTATTACATACCTGGTGAATCTTACTATAGTGATACAGACAGTTTTATTACATACCTGGTGAATCTTACTATAGTGATACAGCCAGTTGTATTACATACCTGGTGAATCTTACTATAGTGATACAGACAGTTTTATTACATACCTGGTGAATCTTACTATAGTGATACAGACAGTTTTATTACATACCTGGTGAGTCTTACTATAGTGATACAGCCAGTTTTATTAAATACCCGGTGAATCTTACTATAGTGATACAGCCAGTTGTATTACATACCTGGTGAATCTTACTATAGTGATACAGCCAGTTGTTTTACATACCTGGTGAATCTTACTATAGTAATACAGGCAGTTTTATTACATACCTGGTGAATCTTACTATACTGATACAGCCATTTTTATTACATACCTGGTGAATCTTACTATAGTGATACAGCCATTTTTATTATATACCTGTTGCATCTTACTACAGTGATAAAGTCAGGGTTTTTTTTTACACACCTGGTGAATCTTATCATAGTAATACAGCCACTTTTATTACATGCCCGATGTATCTTACTTTAGTTATATAACCATTTTAATAATATAATGTAATTATATATGAATTTTGATTATATCGATATAGCCAGATTGTACTAGGTTGCATATGAATTTCTGTATTAAACAATTAGTACTGTCTAGCTGTGAGTATGTTTAGAGGAAATACAATATGCACACGTCAGACATTAATAGTGTTGAAGTACCAAAATGCATGCTATCCTGTGACGTCAGCATTTCTTGTGTAAACGTCTGAGACTCTTTGGATGTTAGAATATCATAGAAAATCCCATGCTTGTATTTGTCTGATACCTGAATAATTAACCCGTATACCAAAGATCATGTCCTATCATGCATTGTCGTCTGTGAATGTCTGTTGTTGAGTTACAGTAAACAGTTGCAGCATATATGATACTCGTTGAAAAAGGCTGTAATACTCCAGATCAATAGAAACTGTTTATGCTGACTTGCATTATCATCAATGCGCGCTTGAATATTTATATGCTCCGATATCAATATTTCTTCTGTCAAAGTCACATGAAACGGATATTAATTTTAACTGTATTACAATTCATAAAAAGAAAAAAACGAACATATATTATGTATGTTGAAATTTTTGTGTATAATCGAAACCGTTGATGTCATTTTGTAAAATGCTTCACGTCTGTTTGCCATTCTGTCTCCGTCGTAAAGAGAGTTGCTTTTTTCTATCTGAATGTGTGTCTGGTTGCTCCAGTATGTACGTTTTTACTTGGTTATTCCTGTAGAAGTACGCAGCTTTTCTTACTTGTATATCCCAGAATTAGTACGTCATCTTTCTATGTATGATTACAACTTCACCATACTCCTACTACCTGTCAGGCTAATGTACAATGACCATGTTCATATCCGCCATCTGGTATACGCCACAAGCTGCTAGGCCTCATCAAAATATAAGTACAGTGTTTGTTAGTACTGGGAATCAACACAATACACATGTTCCTGTGTCAAATAGTCGGTTCCCGTTGTCTAGCATACTGACGAACAGAGGTACAGAAACTGGTACCACAGTGGTAGTCGTAGCCAAAATGTCAGTAGGGAACAACAATCCAATCATTTACACAAATACCCAATCTACTATCAAAACAATCATGTTTAGTGTTCGTGCTCTTGTGTCAATATACAACTACGTCAGAGTTACCAAATTGCAACACGTCGAGATCACAAATATATAAATGCTATTATTCATTAATACAGAAAAAAGCACAGATACCTACCACAGTAAGGAAGATCTAGCTAGTTTTATTACATGTGGTTTACAGTGAATATGCAAAATGTACATGGTTTATAGGGAACAACTAATCAATTGTTGTTCCATAGACTTTAGTGTTAACTGTTTTGAGTAAATCATTAAAATTCTAGAATTCAATATGGCAATTATGGTTTATAACAAACGTTTATGGTCTCGAATGACACTAAATCAAATACAAATTCCATAGTAGCCATTTTGAAAATGTGTGAATTTCGCAGTAAAACTTCTCGAAAATCTGAAATGTTTACCTGTTAATTATCATAACATGAACTTTAAAAAAAATCGGACTTACAAAATTTATATCAACATTTGATATGGATAGTTACCTATCAGGCTACATATCTATTTTGTAACTTCATAATATACTGGCAAATCAGTGGCTGCCAGACATTGTATCCTTGACTTAGCTTGAAATACACAGGGGATGTTTCAAAAGTTTATTTTTTTCAATTGGTTGGTTGTATTTTCATTAACTCGGGGACATGTACCATGTAACCTTCCCACGACAAGCGACAAGGAGAGTCTTAGTTGTTCACAAATCAGCGCACTCATACATGTTTCTGTCGTTCGAAAGTCGGGGATTGGTGGTTTTTAGACGACAAATCAATTCGGCTTAATGCCAAGCCTATATACTCAGGTGTTAGTAATAAATGGAATATTGATGATTAATAACTTGTTTTTATTCGGATATGGGCATATATGTGTGAAGTCCTCTTTTGATTCAAACCTGGCCAACCGTGACGTTTAAGACCATTCGCATTTGTCGGACACTTGGGCTTTTTGCATTCTTTGGCCAAACCTTAGTGCCCTTATATCATGACATATCAATACAAATAATTGGCATTACACTAGGATTGAGACGTTAAAGTTTAAATGACTGTAAGACATAACGTATTTGATGACAACATGCATATACATTGATACATTAGGTAACAATTTATGATCAAATAGCCCTTTTGTGTGATATATTTTTAACAACACAATTCATTTCCGTTTTCCCTGTTGATACCAAAGTTTGACAAGCTATATATCAAACTATTCAATAAGTTTTCATAAATGCTGCATACTCTTAACTTTTTGGGGTTTTTTTTCTTTCTGGAAGATTTCGGACAACTTCCGCGATTTTCTGTTTGGGAACGTGGCATTACTTTGATTTAACCTATGCTTAGATGACTTATTTCATAATACTTACGTTTCCATGGGATCTATACGACTAAATTGTATTACATTGTACATTTTTCAAATTTGTTTCTTATTTGTTTAGCTTTTACGTTTCATCATTTAATCATTTCAAGGCTGCAACTGACGTCAGTACTCGCTTTTTTGATATGGCATAATTACAGAATATATGTTTATATCGAGGTAAACCTATCTACAAACAGGAAACTGTACTACATTGTTTCATTTGATGTTCTCCAAACTTAATCCTTGTATTGTTATGATTCTTTGTTCTTAATAACTGAGTGAGGTAAATACAAATAAAGTTTCAGAATATGCTTTTGTTATAGTGAGTCCTATGTATATCTTCGAGACCACATACAGTGTTCACTAAATCATATTTTAAATGAAACACATGTATTATTAAAACATCAAAAGGTGACCTCCATGTGAAGGTTAAATACTTCCTTAGAAAGGTGGTCGAGGACGATGTGTAATAGGGCTGCATTACTTTTCACTCAAGCATAGATATTTTTTTAAACTAAATTATCGACAAGATAATGTTCCAAATTGTTATGATAGGCACACCGATGTATGTATAATAGGTCCTTATTATATTATATTGTAATTTTATTTTCTACAACAATAGGCGGGTGTTATGGAACTCCCGGCGCAATCAAATACTGTATACCTGGTAATTTTCGCCCCCGTTTAATTTTCGCCATTTTCGCCCTTTGATGAGAGTGCGAATTTAAGATGACGGCGAAAATTTCAAGCTGAATTGCAGGGTTTACATAGGCTAATTGTAGTCGGATCCAAATCATACCCTCGTACTTTTCAAGTGTGTTTTATTCTATGCAATTACAAGCAACACGTGTAATATATTTACACTAAAATTATAAAATAATTTATTGTTTTAGTCTTATCTATGCATGTGAAATTAAATCTAGATCAAAATCTAGACCTAGTAAATATGCAATATCACGTTGAGTTCAATTGAAAATATGTAATGGGCCAAGACAGCGTACTAGGTTCAGTATATTTGATTTAAAGAAAAATATAAATGCTAAGTAACTTTAAAAATCCAGTCATTTCTTAAAATGATGCACACAAAAAAGCATAAAATTCTTGCCATTATGAATACTGATTTTATGAGTTCGCCGTCGCTTGTGGCTTCCATGATGACAAATGAACAAGAGAAAACACTGGTCAGTAATTAGTCACGGCACGGTGAACTTACAACTCATCGTGTTTGCATAAAATCGACCATACATACTTGATACTATATAGGCTAAAAGTTAATAAGAACACAGGTAAACGTTGTTTACTTTACACCTGATTACATTTCACACCTCAGCGGGATATGCAAAGAAAAGAAAATTGGGGAATTCGATAAATCCCGAGTGTTTCGAGTGCAATTGCTTCGAGAATTCCGAACGAAATTTTCCGATTGTAAACGAGGAAAAGACATTTCTTAAAAAGTAGTTTAGGGCGAAATTAAAACGGGGCGAATATCTTTTGTGGTGCTCAAGGGCGAAAAATACCAGGTATACAGAATTCAATGTGAAATATAAATTTTATTATGTTTTCTCTGTGAAAATGTGATTTTATGTAAAAATACATTTGTTCTTTATTATGGCCTGTGCAAATGTGCTTCTTTATAAAAATATATATCATTAAGTAAGGTTTCATTCGGTATGGTTTCCTTTGAAAATTGTTTTTATGTAAATATGAATAATGTGATTTTATGTAAGAATACATCATTTAGTATGGTTCCCTATGCAAATGTGTTTCTATGTAAAAATACATGATTCAGTTAGTGTTCTATGTGGAAATGTTTCTGTGTACATCATTTAGTATGGTTATCTTTGTAAATATGTTTCTATACATTGTCGGGTAAGTTTCCTTCATGTAAATATGTTTCTAGAAGCTGCTAGACCAGACCGAATCAGTTCATTACATAATATCTAGTGTTAAGTGAATAAGTTTAGGTCCTCTATATCAACAATAAAGTGTTTAAAAGACTACATCTCCTGCCAAATATCAAGATAAATCAGAAACTCGCACGGGGTCTAATGATAATCTACCTAGTTGTTGTAGGGTAACCGGAGAGTGTTATGTAATATCGCACTTCATTTTTATGTGTTTTTGTCAAATACGATAACGAGCGAATGACGTTAGTAATAGTAATATCATAAAACCTTGGCAAGCACGTTACGTGTTTTCAAGAATCTGTACAAGTAAAGCTGGGATAGAAGCTATACGTGTATAACTACCCCGACATATGTAGCTCGTATGGCCTACTGGCATTATGAAAATATTATTCTATATTATCATCGACACTACCGAAATCGAAAATGGGTGTCGTTTGTCAATATTATGTACATATGTCCTTAAAATTATGTTCTTGATACAAAACGTGGACGAGAAATCTGAATGTTCCTCCAAGAGTAGTTAAGCTATTTTTTTCGGGGCTCCCTGCATTGTAATGAATTGTACTAAAAGGTATATGGGTTTTTCTGTCAGTATTTTCTGTCTTATATATAATTATTCTTCCGTAGATTCATTATTGAGTTCCTTATGTAAATCTGGTTTGAATATCGTCTTGTACATTTCACTATTATACTATGAAATAAAGATTGATGATTGCTTTCCAAAATCACCAATATACTGTATCCTCTAAGTAAAGATTCGATTGACTTCGAAATATGTCATTCGTTACGTTAATGATCATGTTTCTTATTCGATATTTATGGTACTCCAGACTAAGAATAAATATAATATTAAATGTTGAATGTGATTGCCCTTTGAATATGTTACCACAAATTTATTAAAGCGCGATTCAGTTATTTATCGCTATTGAACGCAACAATATCTCGCGAAAATTCAATGATTTACAGAATATCATCATACAGTATCCATTGTTGAAGGCTCTATATTTTATAACCCGGTGCGGAATTAATTAAACCTCTACCCCAAACAGAACGATACCGAAATATATCCTATTTGGAGGTATTCATGGTATGCTTTTCATGAATATCCCAAAGTGAAGTCAGAAAAATGCAGCTATATTGAAGGAAGAATAGTGTGGCTCGGAATATATCCCGGAAAAAAATAGATTTTGACGCGATGGCTGTTTATACATTTATTGTATAGTCAGTAATATTCGCCAATGACCTAATTTCGCCGTATATTATCGCGAAAATGAATACTAAGCAATCGTTGATATATAAACGTAGACGTATAACATGTTTACAAGGAAATATTTGCGCGAAATTTAATACCAGCAAACTAGGTCCGACTGACACAACCGCGAAATATTAGCACCGCGAAATTTAACAATTATACAGTACATGTGTATAAAGTTCCTTTGATATAAATAATATTTTTTGTTTTTTACAGAATACAAAGAGGCTTTTAATATGTATGACAAGGACCACGATGGAATCATCTCTACTCAGAAGCTAGGGGCGGTACTGCGGGCACTGGGACACAATCCAACCGAGATTGAGATGCAGGAAATGATTGACGAGATCGACTCAGAAGGTTAGCAACTACATACCTTATTGTGCTGCATTGATAGCCTTATTGGTGTAACAGTTTATCTTATTGGACAAGGTTATTGACATCTTATCTATAACGAAGTTTCTGATTGGGCTGATATCATTACCTTATATATGCAATGATGGTTCTGATTGGACTGACTCAATAATCTTATCTATGTAACAGTGTATGTGATTGGACTTAATAGATGGCATTATCTATATAAAGATGTATGTCATTAGACTGTATTTGTTACATCACGTTATTTACGTGTTTGATAGCTTAAGATGTTTTTTTCGTTTTTTATTCATTTTTTTTATATTAAGTACTTTAAACATATATGCTCCTCGGCCGATGATGCCACAACTTAGTTTTTTTTAATAATTCAAATAAAGTGTTGTCACACTGAAATGACATTATCATTACATGTCAAGGGCTATCAGGTCCTAACAACCATTTATTTCAAATTTATTTCAATTGAAACTTCAGCCAGAAAATAGCAATTCAGAATCTGAACAAGCTTGGTCTTAATCCAAGGCAATCGTAGCTTCGGCGTTCGGTCAAAACAAACACCTGTGTTTTGCAACTTAAGCTATATTAAAACAAAAAAGTAATACCCAAAACAAACTGAAAACAAAAACAAACAAAAACAACAAAAAACAAACAAACAAACAAAAAGTTATATGATACCAGTTAAAAAGGAATTGCCACTGAATCTGCAATTTTGAAAAGCAGTATGCCTCATATAACAAAGACAAACCAGTTTGAGATTTCAAGATACACTTATGCTCTTACATTTAAAGGCAGACTGACATATATTAGTATCGATTTACAAGTTAACCATGCTTACCAAACGAAGTTGACTGCACACTACTTTGTAAAATTGAATGGTATCATTGCAAATGCCATAAAACATGGTATATACGTACATGTATTTTTATCCACAATGAAATCATATCTCTTGGCATGTGTCATCTCCATTGTAGATAGTCGAGCAATCAAAACACACAAGTTCTCATTCAAAACGTCAAAATGTTTGTAATGGGCGTTCTGTTCTTTGTAGAAAACCCCTCTTGATCTTATAATCGTATAGGTACCTATCAAACTATTTACCTCTAATAATAACACGTAATAATGCGATGGCGTCCCTAGATAGGAGATGTGTCTATATCCATTCTAACGTCTATGACAGCAGCTCGAGTTTCGCTGTTATTTTTTCCTAAGACCCGTTCTTGTGCGTTGCTATTCTTCAACAGTTCGAGGGGGAATTTGCAGACTTTTGGCGCTAGTTTTAATGTAAAATTTATCATGGAAAGATCTTAAAGTATGTTTAATATCAAATAATAATTAGGAGGATTCAAATATCTGTAAAATATGGCTGGATTCTGGAGTGTTGTCTTACCGGCACACTCTACACAACACCATCGATCGAGCCACCTTAATACCAGCTAACTGTTTATCAGTCTGTCGCCCGTTTCAGGCATGCGATTTCTAAAATTAGAACGGATGCTTTTTACTTTATGAAATAACAAGTATCAAAATAGATTGCACATAATACGCGTGCCAGTTTCAAGCAGGCAAGGCTTAATTTGTTACGAAGAGTTTAGGTATGATTTGAGTGCTTTGTGTCTTACATGTATCTACCTCTTCGCTAATTAGCATAGTACGATTACTTAAGTAGGATTTGTACCTGCTGCCCCCATTGCATGACCGTTAGAGGCGACTAAATTCGAAATCGTATCTTATCATCTTTCTAAAAATAATCCTGATGTCTCCCTTGACACTGCCTTACTCTTTGCCTTTAATTGGGTGTTCGCCAGTTGCTTTCCCTGCTTAGCGCTCAACCTTAAAGGGGTGTGACGACTGGTTCGCCCGTTTGTATAGTGTGACCGGGTGGGGTGTCCTGCTTTGGCAGTATTCTTCACCGAAGTATCACTTAAAAATCAGCATGAGTTCCGCACTTTCGCGAGGAGACAACCACAAAAAGAATACCGACCTTAAAAGACCTTAGATGTTGATAGGACGTTAAATACATGTAATTGTGAACAAAACCAAACACAAACAAACATATATCTCAAGTAGTTTTCGTGGAATTGATCGAAAAGGACATGCATACCAATCCCACCAAGTATCAAGTACCTTTAGATATGTCTAATTCAACATAGAAAAGTTACAATCATTATAATTAACTTAATTTAAAAGTAGGAAGTCATATTATATTATCGCATTTAAAACTTGATTTAATTAAAACAGCTGTAAAATCCTCAATAAAGAGATATGTTCACGAGTTGGCTCTGTTTTGAATTTTGATAATTGTTATCAGAGAGCCCCTGTAAGATTGTGTGCCACGAACAATGTTTAGGTGTTGGTAAAACCCATTTTTTCTTTAAAACCAGATGGAAAATATTTATATAATATTCATGTCTGCTCGATGTCAATTAAATGCCTGTTAGTAGATAAGTAAGCTATGACGAATCCCTCCTTACATTCTCTCTTTGGATAACACTAGTTAGGTAACACTTAAAAAAATTGACCACCTTACGTACTGCATGGTTGGCCATATTCGTGGGGTTTATAATTTCGCTATATCTACGGTAATTAATGATAGCACGAAAATAAATGCCTGTAGGTAGATAAGTAAGCTATGAAGAATCCCCCTTTACATTCTGCCTGTGGATGACGCTACTTAGGTAACTTTGGGTTAAGAAATAGACTGCCCATGTACTTGTGTAGTTGGTAATATTTGCGGGGATTCAACTCAACTATACCTACGGCAATCAATTATTGCGCGAAAATTCAACCCCGCCGAATATGCATCATTACAAATAAATCAATTGACGTATTTAGTAACAAATGTTAACAAGTAAAAATGCGTGGAATTAAATAGCCGTTAACTAGGATTGACTCAGACCACTACAAATATCAAATCTATGAAAAATAACAATTATACAGTTCTGTTTTTACACAAGACATATGCAAAAGGTGCCAATCGTTATGTTTCTCCATTAAAGATAATGGAATATTATATTGAAAAATATTCTTCCTAAAAAGGTCTTAACAGCATTTCATTTGTGGTCGATAGATTCATATTGATCCTTGAACACAGTTAACGCATAGAAACTGGACACGTACAGTAAACTTATACAAACTTGTCGCGTACGGTTTACTTAAAGAAATTAGGCACATACAGTAAACTTATACACTCTGTGCACGTACATTTAACTTATACACACTGGCCACGCACAGTTAACTTACTCTGTGCACGTACAGTTTACTTATAGAAATTATGCACGTACAATAAACTCATCCATACAGAGCACGTACAGTTATGTTACTCACTCTGGACACGTACATTTAACTTATACAGTACAAACTGGGCACGTACATTTAACTTAAACAAAATGGGCATGTACAGTTAACTTTTACAAACTGGGCATGTACAGTTAATTTATACACAGTTGGCACATACAGTTAAAATATTTACAAACTGTGCACGTACGTGAACTTACACAAACAGGGCACGTACAGGTACCTTTTCCAAACTGGGCACATACAGTAAACTCGTACAAACTGGGCACGTACATGTACATTTTCCAAACTGGGCACGTAAGTAAACGTATACAAACTGGGCACGTAAGTAAACGTATATAAACTGGGCACGTAAGTAGACGTATACAAACTGGGCACGTAAGTAAACGTATATAAACTGGGCACGTAAGTAAACGTATACAAACTGGTCCAGACATTTGTGTCTTTGTGAATATGCAACAAATTCTTGATTGTTTTAAAAGCAAAGTCCCTTCTAAATATCGATAAAACAATGGGAATAATGTAAATAAATTTTAACATGGGTTTGCTTAACGAACGAGATCCGAATATTAATCTACGTCAAGCTCGGTTAATGTCACGTACTCAAAATATGCATGCTACCATTTCTGACTGTAGTAGTCAGCCGCGCATATGTTATGTGTAGCTTAGAGTGTGACGTTGTATGGAAGTATTAGAAAATATCATTGAAATTAGTTTGTGTCCTGTCACAATATGGACAAAAGTATTCAAGCTGTTCATTTCATCTTCTTTATGTAATCTACTCATTTATCCTATTGTGTTTATATAATCTCTTTGTAATATCTCAGAATTATATCAATCAGCTGGTTTATTTATGTTTGCAGATACCGGCTCCGTTGACTTTGAAAGTTTTCTGGATGTTGTCATGAGTCGCGATATCGATGACGAAGACCACGAGAGGGCGCTACGTGAGGCTTTTAAAATGTTTGACAGAGACGGGAATGGTTACATTGATGCTGAGGAACTGCGACTTTGTATGATGAACCTCGGGGAGAAACTTACACAAGAAGAAGTGGAGGAAATGATTCGAGAAGTAGATGTTGATTTCGATGGAAGAATGAACTATGAAGGTACATGCTCTTTAGTATATGCCAAATATACATATAAACGTATATCAAAGAAGGAATTTCATCATCAGCATCAACGAGGGTGGTTCAATAACCTTAGCCGTACTTTCGCATTTTGTTCAAAGGTCAATGTCCATTATAGATAAACAAATAATCAGCATACTTTGATATATTTATGTTATACCACAACTAAATAAATATATATGTTAACAATCTTCAAATATATTTATAAAGTAAAGGTTCAATAGAGGTTATATTCTGTGTTAACAATATACAGACTGTAGCTCCTAGATATATCACTTGTGAGGATGGAGATATGTAGGTATCTGTGAAGGTTGTTATTCACGAAAACAATTCTGGGTCTGCAGCGGATGTTGTGGCCCAGTAGCACGCGCGGTAATGATTCACACGTGCATCTCGCAGCTGTGTACTCAGATTTAGTGCTAATCGTACACATCACAAAAGATAAATGTGAAGTTTTATTAATAAGAACTTACGTGAGATGGAAATGTATATCAAACCCCCTAATCTTTTATATGGTAATTTGATATTTTCTAAATACATTGTATACAAATAATTATGTTTTCATTGTAAGATTCTGTGACTAATCCACCAACCAAATACATGTATGTTTTCATCAGCGTGTAATAACTATAGTGTTTCAATTGATCTTTCAAACATATCGTTAAAATGATCAAGAGCCGTTTTGAAACAACCGTAAGAAGACGTCATTTTGTCTTTACTAATTGATTTGTTATTAGAACGAACGTTATCTGGCTTAATGCTAAAACAGTTAGTTTCAAAACTCCTAAGTATTTCATCAGAACGAAATAATCAAGCCACACGTGTATTATAAAATGTATATATCAATCAATTTTTGACATATTGTAACACATTCATATGTGCACTTATTCCCCAGGGTGTTTAACGTATAAAAAGTACGTGAACACATCTATGTAACAGGTCAGTATACGTATTATAAAATTTATTTAAATCTTTATATACACAACGTAACTTATTAAGACAGCTATCAACTAGTTGACGCATTTCAGAGGTGCATTACATCCTAGAACTCATAAATTGTATAAATCTGATTTAATGAACTAATGTTGTTTTTTTTATTTCAGAATTCGTCAAGCTAATGTGTACAAAGTACCCGCTGACATAGTTACCATGGTGATCTCCATAGTTACAATTGTGATCTTCATTTATTAACTCTTTGCCTCAGGATCGGATGTGATACCTGTGATACGTCATCTGTTGCGTCACCAATTGCATATGACGTCATAATATGACATTATTTTATGACGCGGTACATTGCAAATTATGAGACTGATCTGTTTGCATTGAGCCGCTATCTCACATGGTTCGATACGGGTCACGTGATATTGACAATAGCAATCGAATGTTAGTAGTCTTCTAACATATATGGTGTGTTTTGCTGCAAAGGATACGATGATAAACATTTCCTTCATATGAACTGTCCTTCAACTGACGAAATAGTCACTCATTCACAAGCTACACACTTGGAGTATTCATGGGAGAATGATATTTTCTCAAACTGTACCTACGATTTTTATACCAGAGTATGTTAGACGCACATGCTTGAAATACAAGAACGTTTTGTCAAAAGGTATATGGTTACCCAAACACGTACATATTGTGATATATAAAGATAGTATGTTTAATGTACATGCAACCTGGTATGGAACATTTTTGTTCACGGACAGAAAAAAAACCTTATTGTGTTGAATTATATCTCAGATATGTAGATCAGATACCATCAATGCTTCTTTAAGTAAGATTACGAATTATACATCCTTAAACATGCTACCAGGCTACACTTCTTGTCCCAAAAATTGACTCTCAAGATTTAGAATCTAAAAAAATTGAAGAGAATTGATAGTGTAATATCTATATTGCGGTATTGTTTAAATTGTTACAACATATTCTTGTTTTAAATCAATCGTATTATCCTTTTTGTCGGAGATTTACTATTTTACTTAAGATTTAACCAGTACAAATGTATATTTATACAAATGCGCAAATTAACAGATGAAACAATTTATAATTAAAACATGCTTACGTGATTACCGAAATAATGGGATTTTAAGAAGTTTATCCTGGAACGAGTTATAATGTCATGAAGCACAAAGCCATTTAAAATATGTTACGTCAGAAAACATGCAGCGTGTTTAGAGAACTGGTAAATGAGTATGTTAGATTAAATAGGTGATTTTTTTTATATATAATATCGCAGAACATGTCAAATTTAAATTTCAGCGTCTACTTCTCTTCAACTAAGCTGGTATCGAATCTACATGTGGATTTGTAACGTTAACAAAAGCCTTAAATGTACGAAAAGGGAATGCTACCCGTTAGTTATAGTAGAGTTAGATATACGCTGTCTAAGTAGCTGGCACAACATTAACGTCAGTATGACATATATCGCGGGAGATTCAGCCAAGACCGATGCCCACACGTTTGTTTTCGTGTGAGGAATTCCAGAACAAAGGGTAATGCGTGAATGATTCTATAGTTAGTGACAACTGTGAAACACAGTTACATTAATATCACATCTATACTGAAATTTATCTATGCATGGGTTGTAGAAGTTCACCTTCAATGGCCAGTTTATTATAATCTTATCTTTAGATAGATAAAGTATCTACTCTTTTGGCGGTTTCATTTCAACCACTGGTTGTTAAATCCATAAACACCCATTGTTTTATCAACACCCTTTTTTATAAACAAATATTGTTTATTGACAACCAATTGTTATAAACGCATAATGTTTATAAACACTAATTGTTTTATCAACACATATTGTTTATAAACACCCATTGTTGTAAACACATATTGTTTATTGATACCAATTGTTATAAACGCCTAATGTTATAAAGACCGATTGTTTTAACAACACTCTTTGTTGTAAACACATATTGTTTGTAAACACCCATTGTTGTAAACATATTGTTTATTAATACCCATTGTTTATAATTGTTTATAAACACCCATTGTTTAATTACATCCAATTAAACTGTTATGGTTATTTTGTATTTATAATGAAGTTTATCATATATATATATACAACATAGTTTACCCTTATTATTTGAATGTGATTTTGAGAGAAGAAAGAATTTGTTAGATTGTCATATACCAAGCACCCACATCATGTTAGTCCCTCTGTGATTTTTTCTATACTTATCAAGTTCCGATTTTGAAAATTCAGAAGACGGCACGACGGATTTAGTGTTTCTTGTGAGATTATGTGTCAAAAACTTTTGATTTTAGCGAGACAATTGACAATTTCAGTAAAATCAAAATAATACGAGCAATGAAAACAGTGTAACATCAATGAAAACACATTTGAATTGTTTCCAAATACGTTACCATATGATATATATATAACTACTCGTATTTCTATTTTCACATTACTGCATTCCCCATATATATCGAGGTCCTATGGTTTCGTTCAACTTGTAATAAGGAATCCTACGTTATGTTGTTTTTTTGTTTGTTTTTTTTTCAATTATATTGAAAATATGTTTGTGATTCTGAATCAACTTTCAAATTTTGTGGAAATGTGAGTTTGTTGTCTTAGCACATGTGTATCTACATGTATTATCTTATGTTGACAATCACAACGACTATCTTATGCAAAATACATGGTATACATATATTTAGCTATAGCGATATAATTCTATTTAAACATACATATACACTATGATAATCAAGTTTGTCATTATTTAGTTAATAGATTGTAAAAATTCATTGTCGGATAGAAGTTTACGCTGTGTGAATAGTATTTCAAGATTGAAACTGTGTGTTTATAAGAAACACCCCAATCATAATCATTAAGCGATGAAAGAAATTGAGAAAATGTTCAAAAGTGTATATAATATAATTATATTGTGTAGGGGCATATGAATTAACTCATTTTCAAAATGAAGGAGGTGTATATGTATTTGAATTCGTTAATTTTATATCTTACCCTAGTGTGCCGAATCCATTTGCTCAGCCCTTTGTTGTTAACTACCGACAAGAGAGAAGTACTAGTATATTGTTAGTTTGATTTTGATAAGAAACACTGGTGGATAGAGACCCCGGACCACCAGTCTAGTACCCCTGTGTATTGAATTTTACATTGTTTGTTACTTATTGCATTATTCACAAAATGTCTTACAATCCAATCAGTCACGTGATCTTGCAATCTTGAAAATATCTATGAATTAAGTTTTGCTTTATTTCTAAATAACACTCAAAACCTTTTATATTATCAAATCTTTTCGCCACATTTTTGTAAAGATTTTAAGTGATTTATTTGCTCCTTTTGTACTTTCTGTTGTTTTTTAATTGTCTAGAGCATCACGTGACTTCTTTTTTTCTATTCAGGGGCTTTGCAGGTAATTCAGTGGCAGTGATAATCTTTTTAAACTTTCCCTCACACACCCTATCTAATCTCAAATGTTAAATGTTCTAATGTATGTTTAAGACGTTTTTAGTACATTTTGACTATTTTAAGTATAAGATTTACCCATCGTATTATGCCAATAGTCTTTATATAAATATTATTGATTTATCTTTTAAACAATTACGATTTAAACGTCCTTGTTTATATGATGAGTTAGACTTTAACCATTTTTATTTAAATTCTAGCTCGAATTTTAAACACATTTAATCCTGACTGATATTTCTGTGTTTTGTACTGAATTTGAATTGGTTAATCACACTGATTTCTAAACAAGATGTTAACATCCTTGTGAACAAATATCGGAAGACGTTTGACAATCCCTGGCTTGCTACGTCAGATATTTCGTTTTACGACTATAACCAATCTTACAGAGTAATGGTTTACTCAGAACTCCTCTTGTCAAATTTCACTTCACCATTCTTACAGTTTCACTTGATATTTGTATGATTTTACATAAACATTAAAATCAGATTCATTAGCCTACAAGTCTTCTGTTGTGTTTCAATGGTTTAATTTGGGGGGAAATGTAGACACGGTGATGCATTTTTTGTCTTAGGATCATATTGATGTCTTAAAACAAGTATTTTATAGCTACATGTTGGTACAAATAATTGGCTTACTGTATCTATAGAAAGTCTTGGGGGGGGGGGGGGGGGGATGATATGATGGATACATCTATTTTAAATTGCAATGGACCAAGAAATACTGAATTTTAAATGTAAAAACAAAGAAAAGTTGTATTTTTACTTGTTGTTTTGTTAACTAGAATCGATTGTAACAAATAGCATTGTCATCAATATTTTTTTCTCATGCCATCGAAATAGGTCAAACCAAATTAAAGGGAGATAGGACAAGGACACAGTCAGATACATATACAAGTACATTGTATACAGGTCGGTATAAGACAGACCTATTACATGTCAAATAAAACGGAGTGTCAAAAACACGTCTGACATAACTATTACATGTCATATAAAACAGTCAAAAACACATCTGATAGATCATTTATATGTCATATAAAACAGAGTGTGTGTCCAATCTGTCTGCACGCTTTAAAACATAAGCTCTGTCTGACCAAACAAAGGAATGCTGCTCACCAAGAAAACTATCACACCTGTGACCATTTGACTCACACATTTTAATACACAGCACAATGTATCTACTACACAATACAGGCCCATTCGGCAATATGCAAGTGTCTGAGGTGTCTAAAAATGTATCGTCCCACCGAAACAACAGCACGGGTGCATACATATTTATCAATAGGATTATAGTGTAACTCTGTGACAATATATATAACAAAAAGTCTCACAGGACCAAACCACACACATGCATTTAGTGTAATTTAATATACAATTTGCTATGTTCAAGGTTGTCAATAAATAAACTGTAACAGAACGCCACATTTTCTGACAAATAAGTTCAATACCGTTCCGAACATTCATATGCCTACCAAGTGCTGGAATATCATTTAAAAGTTAATTAACTACTGCTAATTTAATAATTACAGCGGTTCCTGCTTCTATATGTATTATGTTGAATACTGTACTTACCCTGTTTAAAACGTTTTCGTAATGTGTATAGCATATATAGAAAAGCTGCATCGACAAACCTGGAAAATAATGCTATCTATCATATCTCGCCATGTAAACTGCACATTAAACTTTCTCGAAATAATTAACAACGAATACGTCTTTGCCAAAATCCTCTTCCATACGCCATCGAATGTATATAATTTCGTTTAAGATAAGACGGAAGATATAAGGTTTTTCGCTTAACTAGGAACCCTGATTAACTCACCCACACTCAGCAATTTATTTTTAAAGTGTGTTTGACCTAAAAAAAAACTTAAACAATACATAAACACAGCAGATTTTCAGTGGCTGACACGTTATTCTTCTTGAAGCGTTCGGCAAATGTTGTGTTAATCTTTAACACAGGGAAAACGTCAAAACTGCTACATTAAGTTATTAGCAACAGGCGGTTTATAGCTCTCGACAACAGCTTTCTGAAACACAATCATAGAAAGGAACCAGAAATCTGTCATCATTCTGAATAATGGAAAAATGTCTGAGCTTAATTTTCGGGCATATTTCTATGGTGTCATTACGTTTCTGGCAGCAGGTCACACTGTGTGGAATACTGGGACTACTCAAATGATTCTACAGCCACTTTGTGACGTCAAAGAGTGTGAAACCAAGGTATATTTAGGTACACAAGTCTTTAATTACAGAGTGTGAAACCAAGGTAGATTTAGATATACACGTCTTTACTTATAGAGGATGTTACCAAGGAAGATTTAGATATACAAGTCATTAATTATAGAGGATGTTACTAAGGTAGATTTAGATTAACACATCTTTACTTATAGAGGCTGTAACCAAGGTAGATTTAGTTATAAACATCTTTACTTATATAGGGCGTAACCAAGGTAGATTTAGATATACAAATCTGTACTTATATACATGTACGGTGTAACCAATGTAGATTTATATATACACATCTTTACTTATAGAGGGTGTAACTAAGGTAGGTTTAGGTACACACGTCTTTACTTATAGAGGCTGTAACCAAGGTAGATTTAGATATACATGTCTTTACTTATAGAGGCCGTAACCAAGGTAGATTTAGATATACACATCTTTACTTATAGAGGGTGTAACTAAGGTAGGTTTAGGTATACAAGTCTTTACTTATAGAGGGTGTAACTAAGGTAGATTTAGATATACAAGTCTTTACTTATAGAGGGTGTAACTAAGGTAGATTTAGATATACAAGTCTTTACTTATAGAGGGTGTAACTAAGGAAGGTTTAGATATACAAGTCTTTACTTATAGAGGGTGTAACTAAGGTAGATTTAGATATACAAGTCTTTACTTATAGAGGGTGTAACTAAGGTAGATTTAGATATACAAGTCTTTACTTATAGGGGATGTTACCAAGGTAGATTTAGATATACATATCTTTACTAATAGAGGCTGTAACCAAGGTAGATTTAGATATACAAGTCTTTACTTATAGAGGGCGTAACTAAGGTAGATTTAGATATACAAATCTGTACTTATATACATGTAGGGTGTAACCAATGTAGATTTATATATACACATCTTTACTTATAGAGGGTGTAACTAAGGTAGGTTTAGGTACACACGTCTTTACTTATAGAGGCTGTAACCAAGGTAGATTTAGATATACATGTCTTTACTTATAGAGGCCGTAACCAAGGTAGATTTAGATATACACATCTTTACTTATAGAGGGTGTAACTAAGGTAGGTTTAGGTATACAAGTCTTTACTTATAGAGGGTGTAACTAAGGTAGATTTAGATATACAAGTCTTTACTTATAGAGGGTGTAACTAAGGTAGATTTAGATATACAAGTCTTTACTTATAGAGGGTGTAACTAAGGTAGGTTTAGATATACAAGTCTTTACTTATAGAGGGTGTAACTAAGGTAGATTTAGATATACAAGTCTTTACTTATAGAGGGTGTAACTAAGGTAGATTTAGATATACAAGTCTTTACTTATAGATGGTATAACCAAGGTAGATTTAGATATACAGTATTTACTTATAGAGGGTGTAACTAAGGTAGGTTTAGGTACACACATCTTTACTTATAGAGGGTGAAACCAAGGTAGATTTAGGTACACACATCTTTACTTATAGGGGATGTTACCAAGGTAGATTTATATATACACATCTTTACTTATAGAGGGCGTAACCAAGGTAGATTTATATATACATGTACACGTCTTTACTTATAGGGGATGTTAACAAAGTAGATTTAGATATACATATCTTTACTTATAGATGGTGTAACCAAGGTAGATTAAGATATAATTATACATCTTTACTTATAGAGAAAGTAACCAAGGTAGATTTAGATATACAAATCTGTACTTATATACATGTAGGGTGTAACCAAGGTAGGTTTAGGTACAAACATCTTTACTTATAGAGGGTGTAACCAAGGTAGGTTTAGGTACACACATCTTTACTTATAGAGGGTGAAACCAATGTAGATTTAAATATATACGTCTTTACTTATAGAGGCTGTAACTAAGGTAGATTTAGATATACAAGTCTTTACTTATAGAGCGTTTAACCAAGGAAGATTTAGATATACACATTTTGACTCATAGAGGCCGTTACCAAGGAAGATTTAGATTAACACATCTTTACTTATAGAGGTTGTAACCAAGGTAGATTTCGATATACAAGTCTTTACTTATAGAGGTCGTAACCAAGGTATATTTATATATACACATCTTTACTTATAGAGGTTGTAACCAAGGTAGATTTAGATATACAAGTCTTTACTTATAGAGGGTTTAACCAAGGAAGATTTAGATATACACATTTTGACTTATAGAGGCCGTTACCAAGGTAGATTTAGATATACAGTCTTTACTTAAAGAGGGTGTAACCAAGGTAGATTTAGATATACAGTCTTTGCTTATAGAGGGTGTAACCAAGGTAGATTGATGTACATGTTTTTATCGAGATGCCACAAAGTAGAAAGATACGAATGAAAGACTTGTTTTTTGTTTGTTTGTTTGTTTGTTTTTTTTGGTTTTTTTAATCTTCCTTTTTTCTGAATCTATATAAATCAAACACGAGTAAGTTATTAATCATTTTCAAATCATACATATATTCGTGTCAATTGCTTTATTTTATTATTATTCTGCTTTTTTATTGAAACTTAAAATTAAACAAATGAGGACATTGTTTACTCGTAAATATTTACACTTGGCACCACAGTCTCCTATTGCCTCAGTGTTAAGCTGGACTGCATCTATGAGCCTATAGATGCAATCAAAATCATATAATGAGATAGTTTCGTCATTTTGATGAGCTTCATGGAAATACATCGCATTGCATTACGAAGGAATCAAACGCAGCGAGGATAATGATTGTGATCCAATTGCGTATCTATGACATCATTTTGGTGCTATGTTGATCATCGTCACGGCAAGGCTTTGTGATGTGCGTCAGATTACTTGCAAATCAATCACAGAAAGGAACTTGATTTAAATTTTTTTTTTTTTTTTTTTTATATACAGACAGGAAAAAGAATGAAAATAAATAAAGTATATATCTATAAAAGAAATATTCAAATAAGATGTAAATATACGAAATAAATTCATTACTGTCAGTATGTTTTCACTTTCCTTATATTTGATGAACATATTTTAATTATTTTGTAAGCATATCAATTAAAAAAAAAATACTAAAAAATGCCGATTTATATTACATGTATATTTTGGTTAGAATGTAGATCAATTAAAGTACAATGTACCTGTTTTAGTACAAAATTCACCGGTCTTATATTAATAAACCATATTTTCGGAAGAAATGCACTAGATTACTTATAGATAACTTTGATACACAGGTGCTTTCTATCTGTTATGCAACAGTTTGCTGACAATATTGGCGACCTACCAAACTAATTATACACTTTTTTCCGAAGATGTAAATCAGCGATCGACCAAATACACTGATGAGGAAAAACTACTGTAACTATAAAAGACACACTGAAAGATTAATCAATTTCTGTAACAGCTATCGTTTGTTTAGTTCCGGCCTCCTTCTTGTTGTTTAAGTCCGCCTGTATTTGTTACATGTGTACTGATGTTATGACTATTGTCCGTCCACACCTTTCATCCGTCAGCAATGAACTCTCGCGATATTTCACGGGACTTCACACGTTGATTGGCCGCTGTGGCTGAAAGCCCTTGGAAACTTGTGCGTCTCCCTCAGTAATGCACCTTCGAAGTGTTAAACCAATCAGTTCTATAAATATGTCTTCACACACAAAATTACAACTAAGAACATGGCGATGAGGCAGTACGTACAATGTCTCTAAGGCTTAATTGAAATCACGTGCGGATATGAACCAAGGGAGCAATTAGAGAATAGTCTGTCCCTCCCCTAACACGTCATCAGAGGGTCTACATTGCAATACAGCCATCAGAACTAGAGCATACTAGATTTTCCTGTTAGTTATAGGAATTATGATCGCAAATTGTTCATAATTAAATGTACTGTTACCGATATGATTTGTTTGAATAACGTATGTAATCAACCCATGGAAATCACTGCCGAATCAGGCTATACCCGTCGTCTTAAGTTTCACAGATTTGGTTCGATGATAATTATACTGATTAAAACGTATATTTGACTTAACACTCATACATTACGATCTTAGCTGAAACAATAGAAAATATCGATATAATAAAGAACCCGCAATTCCAACTTAATATTGATAGAACAATGGAGAATTGATTTGTTGGAGACCCTTGACAAAGTAAAATGAGAATAAGACCACGTGTTTCGGGGAAGGTGACCGTCTTCTGCCTCACTTCGTCGATGATGCTCACCTTACTAAAACTAGGTCAAGTCCGGATTCAGGCGCAACACCGGAACAACTAGGCATATCAACAAACATTGAGACGTCGGGAAATAGGTGTTGATGAAACAGACTACGCTTAATCTTGCGGGGCACTTTGGCTTATCATCCTTGCATTTTTTCTCAAGAATCCCAATGAAAATCTATAATTTTGTAGATACTGGCAATTTCGTAGTGTACTGCAGCAAACACACAGGAGTATACATACACAATTTAAATTGAATACTGCCAAAATTATGTATCCTCGAAAGTCATTAAGTCATTCCCAGCAAAATGAATATTTTCAAATGAGCCCGATTGAAACAGACATACATGTAAACAGTATAAAAAAATTGCTGTCCAAAGATGCATCATGCATATACATGTGGCTCTTTTGTGTGGCCATCGTGTTTTACAGACGTAATGTTACATGTGGCTCGTTTGTGTCACCACCGTGTAGTACAGACGTGGTGTTACATGTGGCTCGTTTGTGTTGCCACTGTGGTGTACAGACGTAGTGTTACATGTGGCTCGTTTGTGTTGCCACTGTGGTGTACAGACGTCGTGTTACATGTGGCTCGTTTGTGTGGCCACCGTGTTTTACAGACGTAGTGTTACATGTGGCTCGTTTGTGTTGCCACTGTGGTGTACAGACGTAGTGTTATATGTGGCTCGTTTGTGCCCGGTTGCCACTATGGTGTTCCGACGTAGTGTATTACATGGCTCGTTCTGTCGCCACTGTGGTGTATTTTTCTCGCTTATTGATGCTGTAGTATGATTTGATTTAGGGAGTTGTTTCTGTTGTATGTTATGTTGTTTATAACAGACCGTGTACACATGCTAACATAATTTGTATTTGCATGATAACATTGTTCTGTATATTCATAATGTTTTCCGTAAAAACTTTCATTTTGATTTTATTTAATTTCATTTATTTATTTATTTATTTATTTATCTTTTACTGTTTTCGTTAGTTGCCTCAGCTGTGCCGTTGTGGCGTGATGATTGCCGATGTGCTGGCATTGCGATAACAACTTTTAGCTATTCTACTTGTTAAAACTGTCAATAATTGGCGTCAAATTCTGATAATATCTTACGATATAACAAAATCATGATGACTGGATAGTTTTCCCAATAGAGAAATAATCCAAGCACTCGCGCATTACAATTCCAACCTTCCCAATACGGTGTATTCCCAAATGTAAAATTCTTGCCAAAACGGCTGACGTACACAAAAATGCTTCCGTTGATGTTTGTACGTAATGACGGCAATTATTGAATCATCTTAAAGCGATATTTGAATAATTTGGATGACAAACGTGTCTGGCTCCAGGATACCACAAGATTGGCAAGTTCTGTTTAACTTCGCCCATAAAAACGGAGAAAGGAAGTATAAAGCAGTTCGATGAAATGGACACGAATTGACGGTTACTTCAGTGGTGCAACAGTCGTATCACATGTTCAATGGCAAAAAGGAACTGACAAGTGACTGAGCAAATCAATATAGACATACGATAAGTTTTAAGAATTTGGTAATAATGTGGAAGTGCAAAATGGTTAGCGCTTCAGTCTAAGGGAGATAACTGTGTCAGCTATACACTATAAAATTTTGTACATATACTACATGTACCTTTCTGAGCTCTCGTCAGATGGACATTTCCATTAAAGGGATTGAAATCGAAGTTCTTTATAGTTGAAGAGAAGAGAGCTGATTACCGTCACAATTTCATTAGCTTGCAGCAATTTCATTATCGAAAGAAAATGTCCGTCGATATCATTGGAGTTCTTCGTTACAACATGCAAATATTTGGTTGAGATTTTTTTTCAGGGAGAACTTACTTTATTATGGGATACCACACCAGGAGATTATAGTTATATTTTTTCCTTTGGACTATTTTGACATAAATCTCGAAATTGAGACATTCTCACCCATAATCTTGCAACATCACCCATCATTATTTCATATTGATGCAATGTAATACATGATTAAAACGCATTTTTACCGTCGAAGTGCGCATGTCACAGTTCATTCATTAATGCAGAGTATTTTCAAGACATTTGCTTTTTCGAACTAATAATGTCTACCAGAAACGGGCGTTATAACATTATGGTTATGTTTTTGATGATACAGTAAGAACAACATATAAATTATAGATAAGATGCCTGTCTTCTAGGAGCACCTGATAAAGTTGATATTGTTTCAAGAATCCATGGAGTTATCTCTTTTTCAATCCTCCTTGACTTCGATGTCTGCCCTGTTTTTGTCTTTCATTGCGTCATAATCTACCCGCTGTTCCTGTTTCCATGCCCCAGCTAGATACAATATACATTGTTTATTTAGATTAACGTCCTATTAACAGCCAGTATTATATAAGGATGTGCCAGGTTTCGGAGGAGGAGGAAAGCTTGAGTACTGGGAGTAAAACCAACGACCTACGGCAACTGTCTAATGTGTGCCCCGTGTGGGTTTCGAACTTGCGACCAAGAGTTGGAGGGCTAGTGATAAAGTGTCGGGACACCTTAACACCTCGGCCATCGCGGGCCCCTCAATATACTGCGATAAATATATAAATAATAACTGTGAGATACCGGTACCCCTTGACATTGTTAATTTGTCTACGCATAATTAACACAATGATACAGATGTTCTATACTCATTCTTTGGATGACGTCATATTTTGGCGTTCTGTGATGACGTAATTATTTTGTCATGACACTGTGATATTGTTTTAATGTTTTTGTCGATACATAATACAGAACGTTATATAAACTGTTTCGTGATGCCATGCAGCATACTGGGTTTTTTTTGTTTTGTTTTGTTTTGGTTTTTTTTACTATTATTTTACTATTTTTTTTTTTTTTTACGTAACGTTGTTTCGATCTAACCCTTCTATACATTTGTATATTGCGGTCCATCACTTGCTTGTTTGGACAGCTGTTGCGTAGGGTAATCGTTGATAACACGTTGGTTTGTCACATCTGTCTTCATACATATGCCATGCCTATTATACATAGTCATGTCAGTTGATAAAGATGTGCGGGAATAGCAAGAGTTACATCCCTTGATTCATGTTTGGTTTGATTATAAGTATTGACCAAAGGCATGTGCTACATGTACATGTATTTCATTTCAAAATATTTTATTCAATCAGGCATTTGAATTAATTTACATACAATATTTCCTAATAGAGATAGATTTTAGATATAAAGTGGATTGGACAACAGGCTAAGCCTATACAGGTCCTTTCCGTAAACATGTACATGTATGTTTTAATGCATGAGTGTACAATAGCATGTCCATCTTATATCTCTGTCAGGATTAGGTCTGTACCCAGACGTTTGTATCTGGTTAGTATTGATACTGTAGAAAAAAAATGCCCCTACTCATACTTAATCAACAAGGTGTAACCACTCGATGATCGGAGGATGCATCGACTTTTGAATTGAAGTAGGCTATCTACATTTTGCATCTAAGAGCTGTTTAAAAACGGGAAGTCGAGTTGGTCGACAATTAAAATTATATTGTTTACAGAGTTGTCGACTTATCAAATTGCATGTTGCAAATTCCCTCTAAAATAGATACCATTCTTTCATTCCACAATCTATGCATTGTCCGCTAGCATACCGCTTTGGGTCCATTTTCTCACTTTTTGTTTAAATCATTTTCACACGACAAAAGAATAACCTGCATGCGTTGTTATTTAAGGATTTCGAACAAAGGTACCTAACAGAAGTACAGTAAAACTTCGTTTACTTGAACTCAGATAAATCGAAGACTCCATTTAACTCGAAGTATTCACCCAATCGCGGCCAAATCCATTCTTGTTCTTAGTAATAAAAATTCGGATAATTGAAAAACTCTTATCTCGAAATAAAATGTTGGTCTCGATATCATAAAACCCATTTAAAATGTACCGGATTAGAAGTTAACATTTAACATACCTGACTATTGTTACCGTAAAACTTCTCTATTATTGATGTTGACAAACGGCACTTACATACGCACTCTGATGATTAAAGTCGTACGATAATTAGCCTAAATAAGCTCGCGACACTTTTAAATTGTTTGGGTTTTCATGCGCGATCAGGCGGAACGTTTCCGCCATAGCTGAAATAACAAACTTGGCTGGGTAACGCGGTATATGTTTTTACAAGAGCGTACATGTTTTAAATTATACCTAACAAATCAAAAGAGTTAGAAATTAATTACCGATGAGTTGCTTAATTTGAGGAGATGTCAAGTGTCACAATGATGTTTAAAACAGGTACCGTTACCGGTGGAATTATACCTGTTTCGGAATGTCGAAAGCAACTGAGCAATCCAACGAAGGACCCGGTTCAATCGGGAGGATACTTGGATCAGTTGAAAGGATGAAGACCGGCCTGAAAAGGAAGATGGAGACCAAGTCGATCGAGACCAAATACAAAGCCATTAATGCTGTAGAGAAAGGTGACCGTTCCAAGTCAGACATAGCGAGACAGTTTGGCATCCCCGCCAGTACCCTATCAACATGGCTAAAGACTGCTGAGAAGATTAAGTTGGCGTATAGCAACGACGGAACCAGTCCCGCCAGAAAGACAATGACAATATTTTATTCTCATAAACATATAAAGTGTAGAGAATTATATACATACAAAATTTGTACAGGACATATGATATAATACATCGATACATTTGTTAAGCAAGAGATTATCTTAAATATTGTTGAGTCGTATACTTATTTCTTTAATTAATTTCACAAGTGATTTCAATTCATCGTCTACTACAAAATTAAAAAGTGTATTAAATTTGAATGTACTTGGTCTTTCATAATAGTATCTAGATATATATTTTTTTCTGTTTAATGCTATTTGATGATCGCTGCAATTAAATAGATAATGGAATTCGTCTCCTATTTCATTCAGGTTACACAGACTACAGATTCTATTTTCTCTTGGGATGTTATTCCATCTTCCGTATTCGATTGGTAATTTAATGTTACAAGTTCGAAATTTACAATAGGAATTAGCTAGCTTAGGAGGGAGGTCAAGTAGATATTTTTCTAAACTTAAATCATGTTTATAAATTCTGTAATTGGTCCCTTTCGGAGAATTGAAAACGTCATTTTTCCAATTACATATGAACAAATTTCTTAGGGTATGAAAAACAGTATTTTTTAAGCAGCGTATACTAGTAAATTCATGGTTTTCAAAAACATCTAATAAATTACATTCTTCAAAAATATTTTTAATATAGTTAGACCATTGAGCATTATAATGTCTTAAAATTTGGAAAAATTTGTTGCTCAATTTATTATGAGTTGAGACCATCATTTTGGCCCAAAATCCAATCATACGAACTTTTATATTTATACTTAATGGAAACCTTCCCAATTCTCCATATATCATAAAGTTTGGTGTAGATGTTTTTAATCTAAGGATATGTTTACAGAATTTCAAATGTAGACGTTCTAAGAGCTTGGTGTCACAAAACCCCCAAACCTCACAGCCATATAGTATAATCGGTTTGATTGCTTTATCAAAAATATCCATTTTACAATCGATGGACAGATTATGATTTCTGCATTTTGAAATAGCGCCATACATGGCCCTAAGGCCTTTTTCATATAATTGTTTGATATTCAAATGTGTAAAACCATTTCTAGTGAAACAAACCCCGAGATATTTAAAATTTTTCACAATTTCTAAATTATTGCCATCATAGGTGAACTGTATATTTCGTGACACCGTTCCTCTCCCAAAAACCATTATCTTAGTCTTGTCAATGTTAACTTTAAGATGCCACAATTTTGAGTAGGAATGAAATACGTTAAGTTGTGTTTGTAAATCTTCTACTGACTCTGCAAGTAGAATGGTATCATCGGCATACAACATTATATACAACTTGAGATAAACTTGTAGCTCTGTCTCTAGTTTTCCCGCCAAATTAGATAAACCTCTACAGTCATGTGATATTAAGAAATTTTCTAGATCATTTAAAAAGATTGAAAATAAAAATGGGGACAAATTTTCCCCTTGTCTTACACCGGAATTACAATTAAAAATATTAGAGACAGAACCGCCTCCGTGCATCCGTGCATCGAAACATGCCGACCCCGAGACTGCCCTTCCTAAACGGTTTGCAAATACCAGAGACCAGAACTTACCAATTCCCGGCCCCATGTTGAAGACAAAAGCCAATGAATTCGAGGAAACTCTTACTAGTAAAGCCAAACAACGCGATGATGATGACAACGATAATGCCGACGACAGTGTCTCTACATCGAGACCAACACCCGACATGGCAACAGACGCGTGCGACATTCTTGTACGCTATCTAGAGGCTCAACCCAACAAGACCAGAGATATCAACATCATCCTCGTAATCTCCGACGAGATCATGCGCAAGGAACATGTTGAAAGGACACGAAATCGACGAGAGCCTACGACGGTGGATTATGTCCAGGACTGGTCCGTTATTGATTGACTATATGAACAGTGACATCGTGTTACTAAAGATCTGTGAAAAGTGTTTTAAGTTTGTGGTTTAAAAACTGATGGTTCTTATATATGTGACCAAATGTAATTGGATTTTAGTGCTTCTTCCGAAGTGTGATATATTACATGTGCGAATTATAGTGCTCACAAACAGTTTTTACAACGTATACCCTCCAACATAGTGATTATTGTCAAAGGCTTTCCGGCAGCAACTCCACTCATTCATGTATGTAATACTTGTCGTAGATTTCTTATATTGGCTGTTTACTATGTGCTACAATGATATCATTAATGTGCCACGATAGAAATTATTTAGATTAATATTAAAATGCTGAAATTGTGTGCTGATCTTCTCGTCTTTCATTCACTTAAAAAAGACGTGTCAGAAACGACATCAATCACAGATATACGCCTACTTGATTTCAAAAAGATACAACAATATTGCATAAAATACTTTTAGCTCAAATGACGAAACAATCTTGTTATAATCACTATTTGAAATCAAATAGGCGTGTTTCTGTTCAGGAATTTGTGATAAATATATATACCGACATACACCAAAACGTCCATCTCGAAACTCGGTTAATTCGAAGACTCGGATAAATCTTTTTTCTTTTCCACGATCCCGACGACTTCAAGTCAACGAGGTTTGTCTGTATGTGTGCAAGTAATATTTTAGTCAGGTTAAACTAAAACCCAAAGGGAATCGAGACCCCATCCACCTTTTTCAAGTGTTTACACCTTGTTGATATAGTAAGAGTAGGGGTTCATATTGTTCTCTATAAATACTAACGAGATTCAGGCTCAGGTAGTCTGTATGTTTGGTAAACCTATATACAAAATCTTTAATTAACCATAGGCACCTGTATCTGGTAACTAACACAAGAGTGAAAATATTATCCTCGTTTATGTACTAAATACAGAAAGGTATTCAGCTTCCGTTCAATTCCTCGAAAAAAACGTTTGAACACCCACGTAAATATTAGAAAATTTGAAATAATCACATTTAGTCGTATTTTGAGGTTGCATTCATCACTTAACATTCTCTGCTAACATTTAGATTACATCTAAAACATTAGCCACGTTTGTTTTACTGGTAAAAGACAAAATATTTCTGAAGCAGAGATCGTTTGAAAATATTATTAGTTTTTGCAAGGAGCTGTCTGATTGACTTACCTATTTTACCGAACCAATCAGACAGCTCCTTGCAAAAACTAATAATATTTTCACTCTGGTGTTAAAATTACCAGATAGAAGTGTAGAACATGTACCAGATATGGGAGGTAACTCGTACTTGGCATGGCCAAATAGTTTATTTTATCAGTGAAATATCTAAAACTATGTTGGCAAAAACCTGTACTTTTATCATCAGTTATGTTGGCATTAAAACAGTTTTCTCGTCGCATTTTGATCAGATCGTAAACTAAAGCACTTCTGGATTTTGGCAAAACTAAATCGTTTTTCCACTCCCAGGGAAACCAACGTCAGTTTTAACGACAAATCTGTCTATCGACTATTACCTGTATCAACTTATCTCAAAGCACCTGTGTGGATATATAGATATGTATATCTTTTATGATAATATATAAGTGGACTAAAGTTTATAGGTTTGTTTGTGATATATGATGTATACCCAATACAGTATACAAATATAAAAAAGTGCACTGGACAAGCTACTATCACAATATGTTCACGAATAGAAGGTCTTTGCAAAAGAAAAAAAAAAGAATAATAAAAAAAAATAAAAAAAAAAATAGACAAATACAAAACTGTACAACGGACAAGCTTCTGCCACAACATGTTCACGAATAGAAGGTCTTTGCAAAAAAAAAAAAAAAAAATAAAAAATAGACACATACGATATATCAATGTCTCATGCAAATACTTATTTATTGTTTTTGAAATAACACAAGTGATGGAGTCTTGCTTTATCAATGGAATCTTCAATGGAAAAGAAACTGATCATCATGATGCTATCGTGGATCGGAGCTACAATTGTTCTTTCACTCTTCCTCGAAGCCAGGAGGGGCGGCAATATAAGAATTTTCGGAATTGGATCCTCCGTTGAAAGCTTTGATTTCCATATCATTGCCAGTACTTCTTTTATGGATAGAACGTTCACCGTCTGCGAGCGCAGGTTTTTCCAATACAGCTTCCAACCCCTTTTGAGCTACCAGAACATTCACAGCGGACACACAAAGTAGAACGATTTGGAATTGAACATGCATGTTACCTCTTCTCTGAAATGGTAAATCGACAATAGATACATATTTCGATAATTGCATCATGGTGACATTTTAAAGTTTAATTCAATTTTTTTTTTATTCGTTTTATACTGAAAATCTTAAAAAATTAAACTAATCGCATCCGTGAATCCTTAACCGATGGGGCTATTCAAATCAATTTCATCGTGCTGAATTTCAAAGATACAACCAGATTTTGTTATCTCGAGCTTCAAAACTCTGCCTAACTCATGGGGAAATTATTTCGAAATAAAAACAATTCAGTTACGAAAAATGTCACTACATCAGCCGAATATGATTAATCAACTATACGTCTTTTGATGAATATTTGCAAATCTAAATTTTGTTCGAGGTTTGTTTGTGTTTTATATCCATAATGAGAATAAGGATTATTTTTTCATGTTAGTTTTATCAGCTTGCGAAATTTGCATCAAGCTTAACTGATGAGTATATGAAAAGATTAAAATATATATCTTTCTATTTAGTTATCAATACCAACATAGGCCAATTAAGTTTCCCCTAAAATAAAACATTCCTTGAATTTCATCTTAACATGACAAATTCATCATCATTTCTCAATGCGCCAAATAATATATATACATATTACAAGAGCAGTTATATTATATTTGAACTTATAACTTGCAGTAAATCGTTTTCTTGTGAAAATAATATGATTTAGCAGCAATCAACATTGGTTTGATAGTTTTTAAGATTAAAAGTGAAGCTGTCCTACACCGTGTACCTCGGTCTGGCAACGCAAAAAAAAACCATAACACAGGCCCCTAGGACCTTTTGATCGTTTTAAGCATACCCCATGTAATGTCTATAAGGATTTGATCAAATTTATTCGTGGGTAAAACCATACTGTTCCTTTATGATATTGTTTAAACCTAACACTACATCCATGTTTTACATAATACCATTTATCTATATTGTAACGATCGAATGGACAGACTTTCATTTGGATAAACGGTAGCACTATTTCCGACAGATTTGTGATTGGGGCATACAAATAAGCACAAACAATATACAACTTACTTGGCTCTATATCCGGAGATGTCGTGTATAGCTGTTTCGGGGTCCAACGTTTTTTAACAAAACCGTAACACAAAAAATCTCGTTTTATAGCATTTGACAAAGAACATATGTTTCGGCAGTAAAATTTATATAAACGTTGTCAGACGTCATTTCATCAGATATCTTCATCCACATCTTAAAAAATTCCCAATTCTGTTGTAAAATAACAATAGATTTGGTATTAAATAAAGAATACCATCATCGTAAAAACAAAAATACCATTAATATAATGATCAAAACAAAAATTAATATTCACTCTATATATCGATAACTGGGGTTAACGCCCTTTATATATCTTTATGTTAAAGTAATGATTTTTGGTATACAGGTGTTGTATATGTCGTTATTGTCATAGTTTTGGTACATTCACACTTTCAACTATGTATGAAGAATAAAAGTCTTTAAACTGATACATACATTATGGAATGTATGTGCAATGTATATGATTAAACATGTATGTGATAGAAACATTTACGAAAAACATGAAGAGAATTCGATTTTCTGGGCATGTGTCAATTAATCCACTTGTTCATTGATAAAAAATTTCAGTTAGATTTACAACACGAGAAGAATCTATACATAAAATGGTCATTTAATTGTGGAGAAAATTGTGTAACTCTGCAGAACGTAGAAATTATATTCATTTTGCAAGTTTGAAACCCACGTGAGGCAGTTGCCTGGTACTGGCAGTAGTTCAATGGTTTTTCTCCCTGTACTCCGGCATTCCTCCACCTCCAATACCTAACACGTCCTTAAATAACCCTGGCTGTTAATAGGACGTTAAACAAAATAAACCAAACCAATTTTACGTTTTGTGACGGATGAGCGTGATAAGTAATGTTTCTTCATGAAAACATACTTAATTAAGTTTTGGGAAAACTCAAAATTCAAAACTTACAACCTATATATCCTGTAACGCTGAAATACTATTTACTCTGATGAAAGTACGGAGCAAGGATCCTTAATCATCACCGTATTTGTAAACAAAGAGGTAGCGAATTGAAGCTATTTTGATTGGTCAGTTTCGTAAACAAATGTCCGCGCATGCGCATGAAATAACATCTCTTAAGGCATTGCCTTTATTTTGTGCTATTTCGGGAAAGAAAGAAAGAATTTTCAGACAACTTCAAAACCTGTCGTTTTACCATATCAGTTTTTACTTGGCATGTTCTCAATTCTGATATGTAGATACATTACACTCTAAATTGGGTGATTTTTTACAACCCTTCTAGGACTAAATGAAATTAGTGGGATAAATGATGTTTTCTCATGTACATGTGACATACTGATATAATTTTTTGATTCACGCATTATTATGTAACTGTACATATTAAAGTGCGATATTTGAGTTGAGGAGCATAAAAAGGTCCTTACTTTACACAAATTCAGGGTTAAACTTCTATTTATTGACCGGACTTGTGCCAACTCATTCGCCAAAGTTAAAGTGATTTACCTTGCAACGATTTTGAGGATGTTTTAAGAATGAATAGTCATTTAACGACAGTGACTAGAGAAATGTGTTAAGAGTATTTTGACCTCTCTGACAGCTCTGTTCGAGGTTTTGTTGAATTCTGATAAAACAATCACATTTAATGCATCGTTACTGAAATTACTAGTTCCTTAATATCACATTTCTCACCTTCTTGAAAGAGCCATGGCATCTAGATTTCAAATCTAATGTCATAATCGTTTTCCATCAAATAATCCCGTAATATCAAAAATAAGAGTTATCAGTTGGCGGAGTAACACACTTGTCTTTCCTGAGTTCTTATATCCAGAAACCGGTTGGTTACCCCTTTCGAGGAGAAGAGATGCTCGGAAACTCTCCTTGTTCTATTTCATAGGCAATAATCTTTCTAACCCTTTTACCGGCACTTTATCACTAGCCCTCCACCTCCGGGTTGCGAGTTCGAAACCTTTGTAGGACAGTTGCCAGGTACTGACCGTAGGCCGGTGGTTTTTCTCCGGGTACTCCGGCTTTCCTCCACATCCAAAACCTGGCACGTCCTTAAATGATCCCTGGCATGTTAATAGGACGTTAAACAAAAACAACCCAAACTCCTTGGACAGCTGTTGCGAAGTGTACATCGTTAAAAACGCGTTCGTTTGTCACATTTGTCTTCATACATATGTCATCCTTATATATATAGACATGTCAGTAAGTACAAAATTTGAATAGATTTTACTTATTTCAGATAGGATCGGAGCCATATGGAAATGTTCGAGAATAACAACAAGAGTTACCTCCCCTGATTTCATGTTTGATTTGATCATAAGTTTGAAACGGGTTCCAAATTCAATAAATCTTTGAATTCATTAGATTTTTAAAGTTCATAATAAAACACTTTATTTCCTATTTTACTTCTAAAAGAAAGTACCTTGATTTCATTTGGATTTTATAAACTGCGTACCAATCCGAGATATTGTTTTCTAAACTGGTAAAGAAAACCTTTATTTAAATGTCATTGTTACTGGTACTAAGGTCATACAAAAACATCCGAGGGAAATGAAGCTATCAACCAAATAATGAAAAAAATGGGAATATATATCAAATAATGAGGGAGTGGGGGACACATGGAGACAAAGAGGAAACAAAGGCCCGCCAAGAAGCGAAATGAGAACACGTAAACAAATAAAAACGAGCAACTAACATTAAGCCAAATCACCAAGGGAACTGAAAATACACATGAGGGAAATGAGGACACGTAAAAACAATTAGGGAAATGAGGACACGTAAAAAGAATGAGGGAAATGAGGACACGTAAAGACAATGAGGGAAATGAGGACACGTAAAACAATGAGGGAAATGAGGACACGTAAAAACAATGAGGGACATGAGGACACGTAAAAACAATGAGGGAAATGAGGACATGTAAAAACAATGAGAGAAATGAGGACATGTAAAAACAATGAGGGAAATGAGGACACGTAAAAACAATAAGGGAAATGAGGACACATAAAAACAATGAGGGAAATGAGGACATGTAAAAACAATGAGGGAAATGAGGACATGTAAAACAATGAGGGAAATGAGGACACGTAAAAACAATGAGGGAAATGAGGACACGTAAAAACAATGAGAGAAATGAGGACACGTAAAAACAATGAGGGAAATGAGGACACATCAAAAACCTCAAGGAAACCGAGATAAAAAAAAAAGGGTAAATCTCTTTTCTCCTTGTATATCTAAATATATCTTTTGGATTTACATATGAAATATATATATCATCGGGATAATTTTGGCACTGTAAAAATAAGAAAACTGTTCCAATAAAAAAATGAAATATTTAATAAATATGATGCTCCTTAAACCATGATTACCCAGGGAGCCACTGGGGTTGATAAAACGTATGTACTGTGTGTATAAGTATTAACATATGTCATGTGCTACACGTACATTTATGTTTTAATGCATGGGTGTACAGTAGCATGTCCATCCGAGATCTCTGTCGGGATTAAGTCTGTACCCACCCCAGATGTCTGTATCTAATTAGCATTTATAAAAGAAAAACACCCTTACTCCTACTATATAAACAAGGTGTAACACTCGAAGATCAGACGAGATGCATCGAATGTGGAACGGAAGAAGGCTATCTATTTAAGAGCTGTTTTAAAACGGGAAGTCGAAATGGTCGACAATCAAAATTATATTGTTTACAGATTTGTCGACTTATCAAATTACATGTTGCACTTTCATTCCACAGTCTATGAATCGTCCGCCAGCAGACCGCTTTGGATCCATTTTCTCATTTTTTTTAAATCATAGTCACACGACAAAAGAATAACAAGTGTTACTATTTAAGGATTCTATACAAAGGTACGTAACTGAAGTACAGTCAAATTTCATTTACTTGAACTTGGATAAATCGAAGACTCTATTTAACTCGAAGTATCCATCCGATCCGGGAAGAAATCCGTCTTGTTCTTACAAATGAAAACTCGGATAGTTTGAAAAACTCTTATCTTGAAATAAAATGTTGGTCTCGATATTAAAAAAAACAATGTAAAATGTACTGGATTAGAAGTTGAATAACATTAAACATACCCGACTATACGCCTTCTGGTGATCAAAGTGGTGCGATAATTATACCTAATTACAGCTCGCGACACTTTCAAATTGTCTTAGTCTCCCCGCGCAAAGAGTTGCTTAATTTGAGGAGATGTCAAGTTTCACACTGATGTATAAAAATAGGACACGGTTACCGTTGGAATCATACCTGTTTCGGAATGTCGAAAGCAACTGAGCAATCCAACAAAGGACTCGGTTCAACCGGGAGGATACTTGGATCAGTTGAAAGGATGAAGACCGGTCTGAAAAGGAAGATGGAGACCAAGTCGATCGAGACCAAATACAAAGCCATTAATGCTGTAGAGAAAAGTGATCGTTCCAAGTCAGACATAGCGAGACAGTTTGGCACCCCCGCTAGTACCCTATCAACATGGCTAAAGACTGCTGAGAGGATAAAGTCGGCGTATAGCAACGACGGAACCAGTCCCGCCAGAAAGAAGATCCGTGCATCGAAACATGAAGACACCGAGACTGCCCTTCCTAAGCGGTTTGCAAATACCAGAGACCAGAACTTACCGATTCCCGGCCCCATGTTGAAGACAAAAGCCAATGAACTCGAGGAAACTCTTACTAGTAAAGCCAAACAACGCGATGATGATGACAACGATAATGCCGACGACAGTGTGTCTACATCGAGACCAACACCCGACATGGCAACAGACGCGTGCGACATTCTTGTACGCTATCTAGAGGCTCAACCCAACAAAACCAGAGATATCAACGTCATCCTCGTAATCGCCGACGAGATCATGCGCAAGGAACTTGTTGAAAGGACACGAAATCGACGACAGCCTACGACGGTGGATTATTTCCAGGACAGGTCCGTTATTGATTGACTATATGAGCAGTGACATCGCGTTAATACAGAACTGTGATAAGTGTTTTAAGTTTGTGGTTTAAAAACTGTTGGTTCTTATCTTTGTGACTAAACGTAATGGGATTTTAGTGCTTCTTTCGAAGTGTGTTATATTTCATGTGCGATCTGTAGTGCTCACAAACAAATTTTACTACGTATACCCTCCAACACAGTGATTATTGTCAAAGGCGATGCGCACTGTGTATTTCCGGCTGCAACTCGTCTCATTTCTGATAATGTGTTACAATATTATCATGTATGTACCCCAATATAAATGCTTAAAATCAATATTAAAATGTGTGCTAATCTTCTCGTCTTTCATTCACTTAAAAAAAACGTGTCAGAAACGACTCCAATCACAGGTATACGCCTACTTGATTTTCCACAATCCGACGACTTTCAAAGTCAACGAGGTTTGTCTGTATTAGTGCAAGTAATATTTTAGTCAGGTTGAACTAAAACCCAAAGGGAATCGAGACCCCACCACCTTTTTCAAGTGTTTACACCTTGTTGATATAGTAAGAGTAGGGGTTCATATTTTTCTCTATAAATACTAACGAGATTCAGGCTCAGGTAGTCTGTATGTTTGGTAAACCTATATACAAAATCTTTAATTAACCATAGGCACCTGTACCTGGTAACTAACACAAGAGTGAAAATATTATCCTCGTTTATGTACTAAATACAGAAAGGTATTCAGCTTCCGTTCAATTCCTCGAAAAAACCGTTTGAACACCCACGTAAAAATTAGAAAATTTGAAATAATCACATTTAGTCGTATTTTGAGGTTACATTCATCACTTAACATCCTCTGCTAACATTTAGATTACATCTGAAACATTAGCCACGTTTGTTTTACTGGTAAAAGACAAAATATTTCTGAAGCAGAGATCGTTTGATTTCAAATTAGGTTTTGCAAGGAGCTGTCTGATTGGCTTACCAATTTTTAACGAACCAATCAAACAGCTCCTTGCAAAAACTAATAATATTTTCACTCTGGTCTTAAAATTACCAGATAGAAGTGTATAGGAGTTAACTAGAACATGTACCAGATATGGGAGGTAACTCGTACTTGGCATGGCCAAAAAGTTTATTTTATCAGTGAAATATCTAAAACTATGTTGGCAAAAACCTGTACTCTTATCATCAGTTATGTTGGCTTTAAAACAGTTTTCTCGTCGCATTTTGATCAGATCGTAAACTAAAGCACTTCTGGATTTTGGCAAAACTAAATCGTTTTTCCACTCCCAGGAAAAACCAACGTCAGTTTTAACGACATATCTGTCTATCGACTATTACCTGTATCAACTTATCTCAAAGCACCTGTGTGGATATACGGTGGATATATAGATTGTTAATAAAAAGTTGATTGTATGTATATCTTTTATGATAATATATAAGTGGACTAAAGTTTATAGGTTTGTTTGTGATATACAATGTATGATGTATACCCTCGTGCAAATATTTATTTATTGTTTTTGAAATAACACAAGTGATGGAGTATTGCTTTATCAATGGAATCTTCAATGGAAAAGGAACTGATCATCATGGTGTTCTTTCATTCTTCCTCGAAGCCAATAGGAGGACCGGCAATATAAGAATTTTCGGAATTGGATCCTTCGTTGAAAGCTTTGATTTTCTGATCATTACTAGTACTTCTTTTATGGATAGAACGTTCACCGTCTGCGAGCGAAGGTTTTTCCAATACAGCTCCAAAACCACCGCCTCCCCTTTGAGCTACCAGAACGTTCACAGCGGACACACAAAGTAGAACGATTTGGAATTGGACATGCATGTTACCTCTTCTCTGAAATGGTAAATCGACAATGAATACTTATTGTTTTCAATAATTGCGTCATGGTAATTCAATTTCTGGGTTGTTTTTTTGTTGTTGTTTTTTTTTGTTTTTGTTTTTTTTGTTTTATTACTGAATACCTTTAAAACTAAACGCATCAGTAAATTCTAAACCGATGGGACTATTCAAATCAATTTCATCGTGTTGAATTTCAAAGATACAGCCAGCTTTCGTTATCTCGAGCTTCAAAACTGGGAAAAGATTTCAAAATAAAAACAATTCAGTTACGAAAAACGTCACTACATCAGCCGAATATGATTAAGCAACTGTACGTCTTTGGGTAAATATTTGATACATTCAAGTACATTTAAAAACCAGCAGATACAAATAGACGTCGTACATTTGTACGATTGTTGCAAACCCCGAATTGGATCTAGATTTGTATAGTGAATGTCGTCGATGAAGAAAATAAATGCTTATGATTCCTGAACACCTGGTTGCTCTATCTTAATATATGTTCCGTGTAAAAAGTATCCATGCAAATCTTAATTTTGTTTGAGTTTTGTTTGTGTTTTATATCCATATTGAGAGTAGGAATTGATGTGTCTTGTTTGCATGTTGGTATTATCAGCTTGCGAAATTAGCATTAAGCTTAACTGATGAGTATATGAAAATATTATGAAATAAATTATCGTAATATTTTTGTTTAGTTATCAGTACGAAGAAAGGCCAATAAACCTTTCGCTAAAATTAGACATTCCTTAATTTTGATCTTAACATGACAAATTCACCATCATTTATCAACATTATGCACCAAATAATAATATATTTTTGGTGTAGAAGAACAGTTACACATTAATTGTGCAATACTTAGGTTTAATTATATTTGAGCTTATAACTTGCAGTAAATCGTTTTCTTGGGAAAATAAGATGATTTGGCAGCAATCAATATTGGTTTGATAGTTTTTAAGATTAAAAGTGAAGCTGTCCTACACCGTGTACCTCGGTTGGGCAACGCAAAAAAAAACCCACCATAGTACAGGCCCCTTAGACCTTTTGACCGTTTGAAACATACCCCATTGGTGTCTCTAAGGTTTCTTCAAATAACATCCGGTTTTGATCTAATTAATTCGTGGGCAAAACCATACTTTTCCTTTATGATATTTTTTAAACCTAACACTACATCCATGTTTTACATTATACCATATATCTATATTGTAACGATTGAATAACTTATTCTGAAATCTTAATCAGTTGTAACAAATGGAAAGACGTTCATTTAGATGAACAGGTAACACTATTTCCGACAGATTTGTGGTTGGGGCATACAAATAAGCACAAACAATATACAACTTACTTGGTTCTATATCCGGAGATGTCGTGTATAGCTGTTTCGAGGGTCCAGCGATTTTTTTAAACAAAACCGTATGATAAAAAATCGTTTTTATAGCATTTTACAAGAAACATCTGTTTCTGCATTAGAATTGATATAAACGTTCTCAGACGTCATTTCATCAGATATCTTCATCCATATCTTAAAAAATTCCCAATTTTGTTGTAAAATAACGATAAATTTGGTATTAAATAAAGAATACCATCATCGTAAAAACAATGAATACCATTAATAAAATTATGATGATCAAAACAAAAATTCATATTCACTCTATATATCGATAACTGGGGTTAACGCCCTTTATATATCTTTATGTTAAAGTAATTATTTTATACAGGTGTTGTATATGTCGTTATTGTCATAGTCTTGGTACATTTGTATGAATAATACATGTCTCTAGACTGATACATACATTATGGAATTTCTGTACATGTTTATGACATGTATGTGACAGAAACAATGTACGGGGAAAAAATGGGAAAAAAACGTCAATTTTCTGGGCATGTGTCAATCAATCCAGACGGAATTTTCAAAGCTAAAGATATAGCACTTGATCATTGATAAAAGTTAAGTTGAATTTACAACACGATAAGAATTTATTCATAAAAGGCCATTTAATTATGGAGAAAATCCTGTAGCTCTGCAGAACACACATGTATAAATTATATGAACATTTTGTGAGTTTAAAACCCACCCGGGGCAGTTGCGTGGTACCGACCGTAGATCGGTGTTTTTTCTTCGGATACTCCGGCATTCATCCACCTCCAAAACCTGGCACATCCTTAAATGACCATGGCTGTTAATAGGATATTAAAAAATAATAAACTAAACCAATTGCGCGTTTTGTGGCGGATTCATGAGCGTGATAAGTAATGTTTTTTTTATGAAAATTAACATACTTAATTTAGTTTTGGGAAAAATCAAAATTCAAAACTGATAACCTATTTATTCTGTTACTACGCTGAAATACTATTTACTCTGTTGAAAGTACGGGGCAAGGATCCTTAATCATCTCTGTATTTCTAAACAAAGAGGCAACGGAATTAAGCTATTTTAATTGGTCAGTTTCGTAAACAAATCTCCACGCATGCGCATGAAATAATATCTCTTAAGACAATGCCATTGTTTTGCGTTTTTTTTTCTTTTTAACAGAAAGAAAGAATTTTCAGACAATTTCAAAACCTAACCTTTTCCCATCTCATTTTTTACTTGGCATTTTCTTAATTGTAATATGTAGATACAATTCAATAAAATCAATTAAATTAGATGCATTGTTAGTTTACCAACTTAAAATGAACCAACAAAATAATAAGATGATATATAGAAAGATAAAACAGTAACATATATCTTATTGTTATATGTTTTAGGAGTCTAAATGTATATGAGTATACATCTATCTATACATATCGCGTAAAAAAACAATAACAAAAACATTCACGACATAGCACGCGCTGCCATCACATCGAATCAACCCGCGATGTTATTTTGTTAAACCTTTTAGGTATATTTATTGATTTATTTATTTATTCATTTACTTTTACCATCTGTACACCACCTAGGATGTTTCCTAATTAATCATAATAGGCCCTCGGCGAACTAACTATCGGCCGAGGGGATCGTTTTTACAATATTACGATATTTTTTGTTGTTTATACCTACTATATTTGTGTAACTGTTCCATGTTCTATGTCTATATGTGATCGTATGTAATTTACCGGTGTCTTGATAATGGGGCAGATTGCCTCGAAAATTCGACAATTTACTTGTCTGTACTGTCGTTATTACTACTTGACATATATATATTTCTAGTAATACGCATCCAACATTTGTTTGTTAGGATCCAGTACCTATATTGGTTTATACCGTCGTTATTACTTACTAGACCCTATATATCTATAAACATTATGTACTTGGTGATACATGTGGACCCAGGTAGAATTGGAGCCTGGTAGGACCCCAGGTAAACTTGGAGTGCACTCCAAGTTTACCTGGAGTCTGCACTCGGAGTGCACTCCAAGTTTACATGGAGTCCAAATGGAGTGCACTCCAAGTCCAAACGGAGTGCACTCGGAGTGCACTTTATGTAACCTTTAGTCTACACTCAACTGTACAGTATAGTCTAATTTGTTTTTTTCAACCCCACTAGCACTAAATGTAAATAGTAAATAGTGGGATAAATGATGTTTACTCAGGTACATGTGACATGCTGATGTAACTTTCATTTTTGATTCACGTAGTGTTATGTACCTGTTGAAGTACGATATTTGAGTAGAGTTGCATAAAAAGGTCATCTCCTTACTTTACACAGTTTCAGGGTTAAACTTCTATTTATTGTAAGGCATACATTTATTTTTATTATTGACCGGACTTGTGACAACTCATTCGTTAAATTGAAGTTTTTGCCCTTTCAGCGATTTTGAGAATGTTTTAAGAATGAATGGTCATCTAACAACAGCGACAAGAGAAAACAATCAATGTTTTAAGAGTATTGTGACCTCTCTGATAGCTCTGTTCTAGATTTATTGAATCATTAGAAACAATAACATTTTATTCATCGTTCCTGAAATGACTAGTTTGATATCACATTTCTCACCTTCCTGAAAGAGCTATGGCATCTACATTCCAAATCTAATTCTGAAGCTAATGTCATTATATCGTTTTCCATCAAATAGTCCATATTGGATGTGTTTGCTTTGTTTGTTAACATTCATATTTCCTAGACCGATGTCCGAAATACAGTCCAAACGCTTTGTATCAAGTCCGACATTTGGGTCGTCTGCTATTTTGTTTGCCGTGGTTTTCAGCCCTCGATCAGCAATTCTATTATGTGACGTGGCCTTAAATGTCCTGGCTATTTCTAGCCCAGGATACTGGACAACGATCGTTTCTCTCCGAATAAGTGTCGTTAACCACAGGTAAAAATCGCATTTCCTCAAGACCTATTGGACAGTTTTTGACCAATAAAAAAAATTTAGCAGTCATATTTCAAAGTGCAATATTAGCTTTGTTTACCTTAAGTCAATTCGGATATGGTACATACAATAGTATGTAATTAAACTGGTTTTTTTATCTCAAGAGAGCATGTCATGGGAACATGAGAGTTTTGTCCACAAACCAATGTGTTATTGTAGCCATCTAAGAAACTACCCATCAAGAGGTACATGTTGAAAAGACCCAAATATCATGTTACATTTTACATACGATTCTGAGAATAATTGTAAAGGATCAATTAAAGATGACTATGAAAATACAACCACAAATATCTGTTCCAGCAGAAAATAAACATATTTATTTAATCAAACTGAGGTTAAACAAGAAAGTGTCAATAAGATTTGTCCTGATTATATATAGGAATACAGTAAAGCATTCTAAGTACATTTTCTTGTTCCGAAATACAACAAAGCTCTTTGCAAATAAAATGAGAAAATGAAAAGCTAATTTATTGTTTTAAAATAACAGAGTCTTGTTTTATCAACAGATTTTTCAGAGGGAAAGGTACGGCTGATATTGTACATCAGATCTACTTCCGTTCGGGATGGACGATGTGAGATTCACTTCCGGTATTGAGTCTTCTCTTGAAAGATGTGATCCCCTGTACCTTTTCCGCATCTTGACTAGCAGCTCTCTTATGGATAGACCGCATGCCATATGCGTTCGCATGTTTATTGAATTCAATTCCTTCTCTGCCATCATCATTTTCTAGAGCTACCAGGACGTTCACAACGGCCACACAGAGAAGAATAACTTGTAGCTGAACATGCATGTTGTCCCTGGAAAAATAAATCGAACAATTTAGATATATTGATTTCAAGACACCTTTCGTTACTATTGTTTTGTTTGTATGTGTTTTTGTTTGTTTGTATTTGTTTTTGTTGTTGTTGTTGTTGTTGTTGTTGTTGTTGTTTTGTTGTTGTTTTTTTTATATGTTAACATGTCGCAAAACATTTTGTCTGAAAATAACACTCCTTTATTTCGCGCTGGATTACTACTTGAATTTGATTTTCTTGAAATTAATTAAATGTTTATGTCTTATGTTCAACACAGACCTCATATGTAATATATTTAAAATCTATGCCAATCCAAACAGCTCTTTAACAAGTTATATCAATTTTGTTATTATTGTTATTATTATTTTTTTGTAACATATTACGGGGACCACAGATTACGAATAAAAAGAATTCAACGAAAAGAAAAGTGTAGCACGTGCTCTCGTTTGGCTCGCATATTTCATAGAAATAAGTACAAAAATCATATTTACCTGCCAAGAAACTCCGGACTAATGAACCTCCCCATCAAAATTTTAACATTTCGCATATTCGCCGAAGTGGCGAGTCTCTAGGAAATATTTTACTTATTACTCGAAAATGTTAAAGATTCCATCAGTCTATTAGATATAAGTCTTTTGGTCCGGATATAAAAAGTGCTAAATTATTTATCAAAGATACCAACCAACTCTCTCAAACATTTCGTCAATTGCTTGCTGCAATCTTCCAATTATCTGGATGAATGGAAGTCTGCAAATTTTACTCTTATTTCTTAAATTACAAAAGTAACAAAAGTGGCACCGCAAGCTATATATCATTCATTAAATATTCTGGGAGTATTATTATTTATTCATGGAAAGTTGTGTATGTTTTCTTCACAGAAACATCCTTTACGAAGTCTGGTTTCATCCCTATGGATTCTGCTGTAAATCATTCAAGATTTAAAGCAAATGATATAAGATACATGGACTTGATAACGGTAAGGAAATACAAGTTATATTTTGTATTTATTTTATATATCAGTAAAGCATTTGCCACTGGGGGTGGGATTTTCTGCGAAGCATAATGGTGTTCCCCAGGGATCCATTCTAGGGCCAGTTATATTACCTGTCTACATAAATGGCAACAACAGCAAACTCTAATAGTTTTAAACGTTTTGCAGACGACACTCTACTTTTGATATGCTAATCAATACCGAAAAAAATAGGTAATAATTATTACCGTATTTAAAGTAAAAATCGGGCTGATTCATGGAAAATAAAGTATATAATAGGCCAAATTATCGCCAGTATTAATAAAAAAAAACAGTATCTGTAGCCATTGTATCGTCTAGCAAACACCTTGGTGTAAAACTTCGGAACGCTTAAGAATATACTTTGAGAGTTTAAATTCGTACTTGATAGATATTCTTTACAAGCTCTCTTTACTTCTTTAATCAGACCAATTTTAGAATATGCTGATGTTGATTGCGTTACTAACCGAGTAGTTACCAACTGATACAAGATTACACAGAGTCGTCTGATTATACAAAGACTTTTGTTGGGAAAATTTATTTCATGAAAGGAAATAATTCAAAATAATTCAGTTTGCAAAATGTTTCACACAAAAACAAACCACCAGATTATTGATACTCATTTGTACCTTCTCGGCACTCAGATATGCATAATTACTTAAATTCTAAAACAAATTGTTATGAAGCATCATTTATCCATCAGCATTCGAAAGCAATAACACAGAAATTGGAACAACCATTTTATCTAAAATACATTTAATGAACTTAAAATCCCACTTTCTTACAAATACTTCATACAAATAAGATTAAAGTACATTAAAAGATTAATTATTTAATAGAAAATCTACCGCAGAGTTCTCTGTCCGTATGGACACCTCTTCTACTCTCGGGCGATCTAGATTTGATTGGTGCAGAAAATGAAACATAAATTGCTGCCTGATAGAAGTTTATATAACTGAAACACGTATAGTCCTACCAGGATGACCTGTCGTGTTGAACTTTGATTAGCATATTAATTACAGACGAGTCTTTAGTCATTTAGGGGAAATATCTGTTAGTTGTTTATAATGTGCAAACCTTGTCATCAGCTGCATAATTTGTATCTAGATTTAGCGACAAAACTGTTAAAATGTGAACAATTGATCACATATTGAATATATGTAAATCATGTATCAAAAATGAATGATACAATCCCTGTGTTGTCAATATAAAATTGTAACAAAAACGAATGGTCCAAAATAGCACCCTGCTGGACACGCAGTAGTTTTCCTAATCAATATGTGCACAAATGGAACTACCCACTTTGAATATTCCACGAAAAGGTCAACGCGACAGGCCATTCTGGTTTGACTATACAATCTATATGAAAAAAAGATTCGCGTAAATATAGCCTGAACTGAATAAGTTTTATACAAAATATTCATATCCGCAACAAGCATACTTAACACAATTACATTACATTGCTTTAGTTTTTGGTCAAATCTCCTGCAGATTACGGTCTGTAATTCGACCAATGTACTTAATACTTTTTCCGAAATAGTCTAGAAAATGGATTAACTTAAGCTTCAAGCTTGTTTTAAAATCTGTCTTCAACCTATATCTTTAAATTTTATTTTATCTAAAATTGTGTTTAAATAAAATACTGTTCGCTAGACCTAATTATTTTCAATTTTCTTAAATCTGTTACCCAATAGCGTTTATCATCTTAATCAAAATAAAAACTTAAGTTTATATCTAATCAGAATTAGGGTTTGCTTTCATCTTTCATACGAATAGATATAAAGATTTATATAAACTTGTGTCAGTCCTTTGTAACGATCTTATAAATCCGTCTGACATACATAATAAAGTATACACATGTACCTTATGGAAGTAAAGTAGTACTTTTTATCACCGATAGTTATTGTTATAATATTCCGCAGACAATTTATAACTTATAATAGCATAAAATAATAGATAGGTTTGTAGTTTACCACCGAGCGCTGTCAGACTCAAAAATGACACTTCGAGTTAATCGATCATTTCAAGTAGAATTTTTATTCTTGGGACACACATTAACTTCGGTTTATCCGGGATTTTCGAGTTTTCCGAATTCGAGTGTTCCGACTTTTTTTACTGGGATAAAGAGAGAATTCGGTCGGGACTGACGAAGTACTTTGAGTTTAGCGGGGTATTCGAATTTTCCGAGTTCGAGTTAACAAAGTTTCACTGTAGTTGAACTCATTAGGGTAAGTAATTAAAACAAACATATGTCCGACGTTGAAAAAAATCAATTTCATAAATGTGTGTATGATTTGATATTACCGGAACAGCCAGCGATGTTGCATTATCTTCATTCAGTAATAAAGAGTTTTAAAAAGCTATATGCTAGTTTAGTAAGCACAAATCTGAACGTTCAAAAATATTTAAAACTAAACTTACACCAACCTTCTTGTATACAAGTTACACACCGGGAGTGTGACAGTTTCTTTGCCTGAATTAAGATACCTGCGAGAGCTTTCAACAGTCTTAATTGTTAAATATTGGACAGAGGCAATATTTTTAGGAGATCTATAAATGAACGCTCGTATTGCGGGAGTGGCCTATGAAGAGCGCGCGCAATGTTATATCAGTATTTTGACCCCGATGACTAATCTCCTCCTTGCCTCGTCTTTGTCTGTCCATTCTAGAAAGTGATTTTAACATCATTATATAGCTCTACACTTCCTTTTTCCTAGTGCGAGGTTGACACTACACCAGACGTTTTATCACTATTACAACACGTTTATCAAAAATGTAAAATAAAATGTGTGCATGTACAATTTCTTTGCTGATTTTGAAAATTAGATATCAATAATCTTACATAACACACGGACTTTGCACGAATTTTCAACCAATGATTTATATAAAGCGATATGTTATCATAATTCATACATGTGCAAATATATGAAATGTTGGGTAGGTATTCGTGCAAAGCAACAGGGTTACATAATGCATAACTCTAACGACCGATGCTTCTAACTGCACTTCAAAATTTAATCATTTTCTTTATTTAATTAGGAACATTCTACAGAGATTTTAATTTAAAAAGAAAATATAAAATCTGTTTAGCGAAACAGGTGTACATGATAAGTTTCCGATTATTTCTTATTAACTTAAGATTAATAAGTTTCTTGCAAATACAGAATTCAGAATTTGTTTTTTCTTTTAATGTTTTCATATACAACCGTAACACAAAGATTTGAATATCAGGTGTTTTTCTTTTAATGAAAAGTTTCTATATATTTCTATATATATTTTTTGTCTTTTTTATTGCTATCATATACACCAGTGAAATTTTGTCGCATACATTCTGAGCCGAAAAGTACCCTTCTTAATTGCCATTTGCATGATTAATATTTTCTCGCGTGAAAGCAAGTAGCCTGTTTTGTAGACAGACCATCGCACTACCTTATACACGGCGCACTCGGTACGTGTACTTTCATTAATGAGCTAGATATTATGTCTATTTGTTCACTAGATCGAATATAACGCGCGTGTTATTCGTATTTGCATACTTGCAGTAATATATACAGTGATAGATTTCTAGTTGATGAAAGCGACATATCAGTCACCCATGTACATTGTATATTACGATATGCATTACAACTTCAGTTACGTGTATGCTTTTACATGTATATGACATATATGATAAAACGTCCGAATATGTTTGAAGTAGAAAGGATTATAAAGCCGGCATTTGTGTTATCGTAGATATTCTATAGGCATATAATTATAAACATGTGCGGCTCTGTTAATTATACCAGATATATTTCCTAATCAATACGCCTCTTTTTCTACAGACTTTGCAAAACAAACTGACCTTCCAAAATTACCCAAGCAGACGTCCTTATATCAACATTACAGGCTGGTTGGTCGGGTGGCACAATGGTAACACACTTGCCTTTCACCTAGGCAGCAGGGGTTCGATTCCCCGATCGGACGTGGAAAGGTATGGGGTCATCTGCCCGACCACGTGGGTTTCCTGTTTCCTCCCACAGCAAGATCCATGGGCGCTTCCATCCGGGTCAACAAGCGTGATTAGTATAAGTAAATATGACTTGTATCGCAATCATTGTAAAAAAAAAAAAGGGGGGGGGGGGGGGGGGGGGTAAGTTTACAGACACACGTTTCGATGACATTTGTCATTTTACCTAAAATAACTTATATCAATGTTGAGTAGATACGTATAGAAATTAATTAGAGAGTTTTAAGTAAACATTAATTGATTGTTTCTTTGCTTGTTTCTTTGCTTGTATGCTGGGTTTATCGCCACGTAAACAGTCAGGATCATTTTGTGCCGAGGGTCTCCTTGTAGTAGTTGGTGACTACCTAACTGAACAACATAGAGAAAGGCCGTCTCATGCCATCCAGAGCAATCAGGCTAAAAATTCGAAAGTTTGGTGTGCTAGAATAAAAATTAACATTTTTTACTGTTCTTTTTGGTAACGTTTATCATAGACATCGCATAGACAAGTGTATAATCTAGAGAATAGCAGTCGTTACATTCGCCCTAATTTGACCTTTAACCTTGAGGTCAATGTCACAATGATCAAATGACGAGCACTGTACTCCTTCAGTGGGAACTCAACACATCATTTGTGGGTGTTAAAAGTATACGGCAACTTTCAACAAAATATATTTTAAAGTGATAAGTTATTGCCCAGATGAAAAAAAATATTGGAGGGATATCGCCCGTATTTGACCGTTGACCTTCAGGTCAAGGTCGCAATATTCTAATCACAAAGCACTGCACTTCGGTAGTGTGCGATAAAAGTATACAACAACCTTCAATATGGTATCTTCAATGCTAAAGGTCTCGTTGGTACAGTACATTATTGGAAGTTTACATTTATTTGAACTTTGACCTTGAGGTAAAGGTCGCACAGATCCAAAAGGTCGCACAGATCCAATGACAAAACACTGCATTTTGTCATTGGGTGATACAGATATTTCACGGTTTGTCAGTTATCGCCAGGACAAGAAATAATTGGGAAGAAATGCAATAATTTGACCTTTGGCCTTCAGATAAACGCCACACTGACCTCATGGCAATGTACTGCAAATCAGCATGAAGTTATGCAAGTATCATGCCAAGATCTAAGATCTAGCGACGAACTCTTTTCCTTTTTCTTTTTTTTTTTTTTCTTTTTTTTTTTTTAAGATCAGACTTTTGAAAAGAATATGAAAAATCTCGTGAAGTATAAAAGCTGTTAACTTGGAAATATTTTATTCTTTCAATTTCCTACATTTATTTCTAAATGACAAATAAAGCAACAAAAATTTCTATTTTAATGTCACAAGTTTTTATTAATCACGAATCGCGCTCACTGCCGATTCGTTCCTTGCTTATCCCACCAAACAAAGGGTACAGTGTATATAGTTGTATTTTGATGTTATGTTATAACTTTGTGAAGTATTGTATACCATATCTGCTATTTTGGCATTTTGGCTTTTGTATCATGCAGTTGGAAACAGATTGCTACCCTTTATCTCAATATAAAATTAGGGAAATGTTGTATAGTTTATTCCACATTTCTTTCACGAATACCAGTTTTTATTTTAAACAAACATGTTTTTTTAAAAGAAGTAAATCAAAATATTTTCCACAAAATGAAACAAAAATCAAAATTTGTTGAATTACATTTTCTTGTAATGTGTATTATAGGAAAATGTTGTTACTGACAACAACAGCCGCAGTTTCGTATTTTCCGGCACTGTTGTCACTCACCTATATAATTATAACCGATCGTTTCCATTCCTTTTAGCATCATCATCTGCCAGAAATAAAAGGGCTGAAAATCGGTAACTCGCTGATTTATATCACTTTAATTTAGGAAAGACCAAATTGCTCAATAAATGTAAAGAAATAAATATAACATGGCGGCGATGATTGTGTCTGTAGATTAATGTTAAACAAATCACGTGTTTGTTTATGTGTGTAACATGAAGCAGTCTCACAGTCAAATAAGTATAACCATATTTCCATCAGAAATATCATGTTTACAAAACAGCACTGAAAACTCATATAGATTTACTTAATTGTGGGTCATAAAAGCTGCTAATTGACAGCAGCAGCGTCAGGTGATCTGACTAAAACAGGGATTATTTTTGTTAATATTTAAACCAAAGCCATCCTTCATTAGTCTGCCAGGGCTCACATTTTTACGCTTTGACGGGAAAAGAATATGACGCTATGCAGGAAAAAACTCGTTCCCAGGATCTCGGCATTGTCATTGCAGCAGCGATAATACACCAGGTCAGGTAACGAGGTTACATATATGCATGGCTATGAATTTTACAGTGAAGAAGCGATGTGTGATGTCAAAGGCCACCCAAAGGTCAACCAAAGGCCACCAAAAGGTCAACCAAAGTTCAAACGAAGCATGGTCACCGTCTCCTTCTCAGGGAAAATTCCAATCCCTGGAGATTAAAACGTGTAGTATATGTGACCTTGAATATTAAAAGCATCATTTCATGGTTCGGCGACCTTTGACCTTCCCGCGTGGCAATGCATGATTTGTGACCTTGAACTTTTCACGTTTCAGTGTTGGATGTGCATGATTTTCATGGAATGGTTTTTAAAGCTGAATGAAGCTTGTTTGTTGTCCTTTTCGAAATCGGTTGAAATCCTTCACTTTTTACACACCATTTTTACAAATTCTGGAAACAAAAATAAAATAAAAGAATAAAAACAACAATATTGTTCCAATCAAAAAACATCAATAAAATAACGTCATATTGTATCAAGTTAAATATTCTATAATTGGAAACATTTGCAATGTAGAACACTTTTTTGTTTTCGAGTAAAATATCCTATATTTTGAATGCCTCATTGACAATAAAGGCCTGCGACAGCGGCTGGTAAGATACATATAAGCACGAGAATTTTGAATCAAGCATATGAAGCATATAGACTCAAATTGAGAACTGGGTAGTTAGCAAAACTTTGCCAAACCTAATATTTTCGATTGAAATTTAGTAAACATTTCCTAAATTGAGGCTATTTCAAATAAAACACGCGGGTTATATGTCAAATGATTTGACAAGGTTTACACACATTTAGTATTTGTCACTGAAAAAATATAAACGTGTATTTTCAAACCAGAGGCTAATTTCCTGGATATCACTTGCATAAAGAAAAAGAGTATAAATGAGTTGTAATTCTAAAATTAGCAATACCTTCATAATTTACTTGACCGTCACCATCGATGTCAGCCTCCTTGATCATTTCGTCCACCTCCTCCTCCGAAAGACGCTCCCCCAAGTTGGTCATTACATATCTCAGCTCGGTTGCACTGATAAAGCCATTCCCATCTTTATCGAACACTTTAAATGCGTCCCTCATTTCCGTTTCCGGGTCAATGTTTTTCATAAACCGAATCATCATTTCCACAAACTCGTCAAAGTCTACCGTCCCACTGCCTGTGTAGAGATAGCAAAGCAAGTGATACGACATCAAAACAAACACAAGGCAATATCATGGCATGAATATTCTCCCGAGGGAGACTTCTGTGAATGTTAGAAATATCACACTCGATCATGTTACGATTCCTGGACCATTCCCCGTGAACTGTAAACGTGGTTATTTTCGTAGGGGTTATGTTTTGTGATTTCGATATGTTAACTTTACGAATGGAAATTTTCGTAATTGTGCCACCTTCGTTTGTAGTGCGAGATTACGCAAATTGATATCAAAATAATACGCGTAGGGGAAATTTTCGCGATCAAAGGGACTCCGAGTAATTAGCGTACATTTTCCCCTCGCGTGAATTTCCACGTTTACAGTATCTCCGAAATGGACCAATCTCAAATGGAAATTCCCTTTCATGCTTTCCATGCATGTTTTCAATAACGCTTACCCATTTCGGATTTTTGGAATATGACACGACAAAGATGTCTATCGTCTATCGAGTAATTAAACAAATCATTCGTTTTGAGAATTTAATTTACTTCTGCTTTAAAACAAGCAATTACCCTGGCTAAAATGTTGGATATATATACGTATATATTTGTTACGTCGCATTTAATTGGCTTTTAGAACTGTACAAGAACTTGGAACTATGGAAAAGGGCCGTTAAAAATTTAATAAACTACTAGGAATAGATGTTACATTATAAGTCTTCATCATTAAATAGCATACATTTGAAACGTTTTATGCTGTAATGGAAATAGAAGTTACACAAAACTTTGGAAAAATAACTATCGAGAGTGAAAGGAATGCCATTTATTACATTTTTACCAGTGAAATATCAAAAATTATTCATTCTATAAAAGTGATATTTTTCACTAGTGAAGAATATCATATTTTTTACAAGTGAAAAATATCACTTTTGCTGATTTGACCAATCAAATTAATGATTAGAAAATAGCAAAATAATTGACCAATCAGAAAGCCCGACATATACGTCAGCAGCTGGAAAGGGGAAACTACTTTTTTTGTTTACAAATTATCGCTGTAGTCCTAGTTAGCATACGGGATAGGGTTTTCGTTGATAAAAAATGTAATAAACAGAATATCTAACAGTGTCTTCAGTAAAACCAAATATATTTCACTCGTGTGGCTAATATTTTGATATTTTTCACTCGTGCTGCGCACTCGTGAAAAACATCAAAATATTAGCCCCACTCGTGAAATATATTTGGTATTACTAAAGACACTGTTAGATATCCTCTATATACAACAACCACGAGTTTATATCACCTGTTTCTACCACAATTAAAAAAAGGTTTCACGAGAAAGAATTGGACCAAATGTGTTTTGTTTACAATGTCATTTGGGTGTAAGTATATAACCTGTAGTGAAATGCCGCTCATTAATATACAAAACTGACAATTTCAGAAATTTGTTGAGATAGTATAAATTATAACAAGTAATCAACAAGATTATCACCGCCAAAACATAGATTAAATTTACAGACATCTATTAAAAAGATAATCATTAGAAAAACAAGTGCGAACTACTTTTTGTGTATTACCATTTCAACGACAACGTGAAGCGGCTTTCAAGTGTTAAAATCAAAAAGAACTGAACCACGTGATTAAAAAATAGTCCCTGGCAGCGGTTACCGTGTCAGCAAATCAAAACGCATTTTTTTACCACGTGTGGTATAAAATTAATGTAATTCAACAAATGCAATGACTATGCCTTGGGAGTTTAATTACACCTTGCTATTTTGATAAAAAAAAAAACCCGCATTTTTAACGTTAATGAAATAAACAATCATCTATTTTTATAAAATATATAGTAAATATGAAGTGTTGCTCTTTCTTCTTGAATTATATTAAGCCTTATTTCAATTTATTATTTTCTGTGTACGTTATACTGCATTGGAACAATTCCAAACTTGAATATATTCGTTTGTTGGGGTAAGCAAAAATCTGTTTTACCGTCGTTATCGGCGTCGTGGATAATCTTGAAAAGGTCCTCATCTGTCGGTGCCTGTCCGAGTGACCGCATCACTGTTCCTAGTTCTGTACTGTTAATATGGCCGTCACCATTTTTGTCGAACATTGAAAACGCTTCCCGCCATTCTACAAGATAAAGGTAATATATTACAAACTGATAGCTTTGACAGAACATTGGAGTTACGAACTTATCAAACTTAAGACAACGAATTTGCTTATTTCATTACATGTTTATTACAGCAAGAAAATCATACAAAAATGAAACAAGTTTAAATTTTATATTTAGGAAGTAATTAGTGTATATTACTTACTGTTTTATAAAGATGAAGATATACAATTTCTGTATATTAAGTATACGAAAAGTACCTAAAGGACATTTATGTATTATATTACTTGTATATAGAAATCTATTTGCATATTCTTACCTTTAAGTGTTTCATCTGTCACTTTGTCTGCCTGTAACAAATTTGAAAAGTATCTTATAACAAATATTATGTTATTGTTTGTATAAACGTTTTGTTAGAAGGAAATCAGTTCATCTCATCATTCGTTAGTACCGTTTTTGCCATCGCATACTAACTTAATTGCTAACTACAAATGTAACTCTTAAATGTCCTTCTATAGTTTCAATGCTATTTATCAATGAAGATACAACCAAAAAGTAATGATGATGTACATAAATACAAATATAATTGATATATAAAACATTATTTAGTCGGAGTTTCGTAGGAATATGTCGGTGGAAATGAATGATGGGAATGAAATCTACCATTCAGCAGTAGTTTCGTAGGAATCAATCGGCGTAAGTGTAAAAAGGGATTATTATTTAAAATTATAACTAGTCAATACTTTACCTTTAACATTTTGTTTATCTCCGTTTAAATCAAGTTAAGACATTGAATAAAAAATGACATTGTTTCGTGTTTTTTCATATTTCACCCATGAAACGAGAAACAAATCTCTATATGGACATGGCAGACTTAAGTATTTTTAACACTTTTTTTTTTAAATTCAGTTTACTGTCAACCTGTTGACAGGAAAAAACACAATGTTTCGAAAGCTGAAGGTTGATAATTAGTGAAAAGACATAAACTGATTGCCGCAGTGACCCATTTTGGATATTTTCAGTATGAAGAGAAATCTCAAATGGTACCGATTATAAAATTAATTGCGGTTTCATATGCATCTATCATCGTGATGTAATACTATTTAACATCATGTCCGAAAATTATATATAGACATAGTTTAATTCTTTGAAATCTAATGATTACTAATGGAAATAACCCAATATGCACTTAAGCCTTTCTGTACAGATATTCTCATATGTTTTGTCAAGTTTTTCCTTTCTGTATATGTCAAAAGATTTTGTTTGACTGACCTCACAGATACATGCCTGACGCCTGCCATGATTCTAGACATCACGAACGAGACATATTTGTGTTGTCCAACAGTGATTGGTAAACCACACGTTGGCACAGTATCAAGTACGTCTATCCACCAAACCTAGCCAGTATACATACACGTCTCTTAAAGTATTGGACAGCGAGACAGAATGGCGGAGAGTTGCAGAAAATGTTCAAGCCAATACGTTTATGAATTAAACATGCACTTTCTTTGGTAATAAGTAATTCTGTTGCACGTTGTTCCCTGTTAACGAACGAGAACAAAGGGCATTTTGTCAAGAATTGTTAGCATGGAACAATAATGTAATCGTTACTGTTATAACATAATCATAATTTGATTTATTTGTCGTCAATTTCTAAAACTAAAACCTGACAATTCAAATCAACAAACCTATGTATTGTTTTACATCTGTATTCAATCTTGGTGTCCAAATATTTGACAGGTTTTGATCTGCATTCCCAAATATAGATTACAAGTACATTAAAAATTTATGAAAGAATAAAAACGGCTAGCCAAGGAATGGCGGCGCGGCATGTGACGGAAGGTTGAGAAATGTATTTATAGATATGTGTAATTTTGTATATTATATATCTGTACTATACCGAACAGTGTTAGGTTAATCGTGCGCCTAGCTCTGCTGTGGATGTCCACAGCGTCTATACCTACGTGTGTATTGACAATGCATTCATCGGCTACACATGTACTTATTTACCGCAATGCTTTATTATCACTCTCCTCATCCTCCCCCTCCCCTTTCCTCCCCCACCCTCCCCCACATCGTGATCTAAAATGAGAGTGTGGAGAGGATAAAGAAGCGTTATTACAGCGCAGCTGTTTCACCAAGGGAAGTACATAGGGAGGAGAGTTGTTGCGAAATGTCAAACCAAAGATGAATTTATCAACCTGTCACAGACAGGCCCCTTCATAGCGCATGCATGCGAAATTCACGGCAATTACACGGTATGCATGCGACAAAGCAAAGGCCTGAGTATTACAAATAATTACGCCATTATGTCCACACCATCTATACATAGTAGTGATGTATGCTTTGCTAATGCCTGTTGGTCTGATCACATATCTCATTAAAGGATGCATGTGTAAAGGCCTTGAAGCATGAATCATGATTTCTGCCCCAGGGTATATCTCCTAGCGAATTACGCTTAGTCATTTTCACTATTTATCGCAAAACAATATTTCTCTTTAGACACTTTATTGTGAAACAGTAGTCTCGTTTTCACGAATACACTCTATAGTTAATGTTGTTTCACGATGACCGAAAATTGTGTGTGAAACAATGAAAAGAAATGACTTTAGGAAATTTATGTTCGTCCCATCTGCAATTAACAATTAAATGTCAAATGTTAAATTCACATTGGTTATTCTGCAATTAAGCAAGAGTAAATATAATTTAGTACCTGAACTTTCAGTGCTATTGAAAGGATGAAAATGGTAGTTTTGATTTTAAACAACTGTTAATACACTAGGTATACACCGCAATAACAAAGTAACATTTTAACAGACTAAAGTGACATTATCAATCATTATGAAATATCTTGTCTTTCTTAGAAAAACAAACATGAAAACATCTTATTATATATTTTTGAGTACAACAGATAAAATACGATAGAAAGCTTTCAGAGAGAAAACTTTCTCTGAAAGCTCTGCTATGATAACGTCCTGTTACAAAAATGAGATAAAATGTGGCAATTCTATCGCATTTCTGCAACAGGACATTATCACAGCAGAGCTTTAATGAAATACACTGTACTGCCGTACTTTATCTATTGGTGGCAAAAGGTATATAATATTACACAACTGTACTGTATACATGTACATGTTAAATTTCACAGAGTCCCTGAGTCCCTGCGGTTGTCCTTGACAGGCATAGATCGCGGGTAATAAATTTCGCGCAACCTTTTCAGCATTCTGCAGTAAACACTTCTGTACATTTCTGTGTATATAAGAATATATTCACTGGGTATTTCTTTTTGCGGTGTATGCAATGACAGCGAATACAGTGAAATTAAACCCCCGCGAATATTACAAACTATACAGTATACTGAAACAATTAAATAGTATCAAGTATTAGAAGGTTTACTACAATTCTCTAGATATCATTATCTAAAACAAAAGAAAATAAATAATCAACTCATACAATAAAGACGACTACCTGTTATTTTATATCATACAGATAATTTAGTGAGTTAAGTTATCTTAAAAAACAACTAGACAGGTAATACTAGATATGCCTCAATACAATTTTTTCCTAACACTCAATGGGATCACGTGATCTAACCTTTGTCTTCTTTTGGTGTATCCTGAGTTACTTTTCCTTGGAATCATATTCTCTTAATAATTATGTCGCTATCTCTGTGTAATTGTTTTACTATACAGTTGCGATGTTTAGGCATTGAATAAAGGTATATTTTCTTAGTTGTCCGGTAGTAGTGACATCCAGTTGAAAGCATCTTGTACAGACCTTGAACATTGTACTTCTATATATTAAGTTAAACCTTTTACCAAAGAATTTACTTAATAATGAATTCCAGCACTAAAGTATCTTTTTCAGATTTTATGTAAATGACAACGATATGGCAAACTAAAGAGATCAAAACAATAGGGGAAATGTTTATTAATGTTTATGAGGCATTGTTGATGCGAGTGATCAACATGTGGCGACCTATGAAAAAAGTAAGAAAGGTTTCATTGTAGAATCCCGGGAAACAAAACAGCTATTTTACTAGACTTTACCTATCATTCAACATAAACTGTATATACAACTAAATTCATATCTAAATGTGTTTCTCACATGAGAGACTTTTGTAAAAAAAAAAAAAAAAGAAAAAGAAAAAAAAAACTTTCTAGGTAACGAGGATCAAGAAATACGATTATAAGAGAAAGATTATTTTGTTAGACTCAGCAGTGGTGTACTTGGCATCTTCAGTAAGCGTACATGCAGTGTTTATAGTCTTAATAGGGGTTAGTACTTTACAACCACATCACAAACAAACCACACATAATCAACCCTGTTCCTCTAGAAGAGGAAAAAATATCCAATTATGTTAAAGTACAAATGCACAGCAGCTGGTTATGTTGAAAAGCCTCACACATCTACAGTATACACCTATACTCTGGCCTGGATATGAAAATAAATGCTTTGTTAGGGGTATCTTGCCCAGTAGCCGAACTCAAAGATGAACAGTCATGTTGTTAATTTCTACTTAATGACAGACGTCAAAGTTCTGATGTTAATGGAGTACATGTGTATATCTATATATAAATTGTATTGTATCCATACCGATGAATATTTTCTCCTCTTGTATCCTTGAACTTCGGTTAATACCGTACAATATGCGTTGGTCTAATTTTACAACATCACACATATGTGTTCTGCTGTGGTATAAATACTGATATCTAAGCTAGTTTAAATGACTATCTATTGAATTAACAAAACAAAAACAAAAATATGGATCAAAACTACGTTATAAAATATACATTCCAAATTTATATCCTGGCCTTTTACAGTGCCAGTAAAACAGACAGGGCATATGTCATTTCCTGGACACTGTAAGCAGTTTTTCATTTGACGCTTGGCAGCATGTTTACATGATTATACTTTGTTAAACAACAAACACCCGAAGCAACGCTTGAAAACTCCAATCATTTTTCAATCAGTCTCTTATCAAGTCATATATTCAATGACATTTTCAATATCATATTGTCAATATATCATTTCAAATGACATGTATCCGATGTAATACATGTATATTCAATGTCTTTAATTGAAAGTCATATAATCAATGTCTTATATCCGATGCAATATATTCGATATCATACCTGTATAATCAATGTCATATATCCAATGTCACATTCACTGACAAATATGGGGAATTTAGTGAGGTCACTTATCACATTGTAATGATGACGTCATCTTTCAATAGGGAGTCTACACATATTTTTCCTCAAAGAGAATTAACAATCAACCGATAATGTTTAACAGTTTCTTTGAATGTAACCAATTCGTATAAAAATATAACATTCGACTTTCAACCTCCATATGAAAATCCTCAAAAGTCACAGAGCCGTTATTTTGATACATGTCCACCGGTCTGATGTTCGTGTGCATTGCCATGTTTGCCAGATGCATGACCATGTTCCGTAAACTATCACATATGTGTGGAGGTATGGTCATATGTTTTAGAGACGTGGCCAGGTACAAAGAGGCGATGCCCTGCGCACTGTGTTTGACAGTCAAGCACTGATGATGTAAGGAGGCATATCATTATGCTCTGGGGGTGTGACCATATGGTGAAAAGGCGTGGCAAGGTGATAAAGAGAGGTGATCATGTGTTCTAGAGGTGTGGCCAGGTCCTCTTCTGGAAGTGCCCCGCACACCGTTCACCACATAAATCATACTTTAATGCACTTTAGGTGCAAACTATCTCTTACTTTATAATTTGATAATCATATAATATGCATATACATAATGTAAATGTTCAATTACGGATGCTGTCACTGTATTTGGGTGTTAATGATTTTCTAATTATTTTCTGCTTTCTGTAGTAATCACTATACATCTGTTAAATGATATTATCAACATACACACACATACAAATGTATGTATATATAATATATATATAAACAAAAGTGAATAGTGTCAATGTGATTGTAACCCTCTTAACTAAGCATTATTATATTTATTACATGCCTTACAGGGTAAAGTTGGGTGAGATGTGGTGACTTGCTAGTTATGTATAATTGATTTATCTCCTTCCAATCTCAATTGATAATCTTATTTGATTTGGACTTAATCAGAATTATACAATTTTATGTTTAATTTTAAATTCTTATATGGTACCAGTTTATATGCGGTAGGGAGATGCGTGTTTGGTCAACACATGAGTAGAAGACTACTGGTATTTACCAAATGGACATTATAGTCAGAAACTCTGTTGTTGATCAGGCACTTGTCTCTCTCCTGCATAGTAAACGAGTTTTCATAAATATTTAACAATAACTTGAAAATTATTATAAAGAAAAAGAAAATACATAAGATTATCGTTTTATATTATTCACAAATACTCTTTCTATATATATATACTGTAATTTCCATTCTTGACTAATAACCAAATACTAATTATTTGAAATAAATGTAATAATTTATGGAGAGAACGTTAATATAGGCTTAGCCTGATGTTCAATCCATTTGATTATCAATAAAATATGTTGAAATGAAAATAAATCATACTTGAATACACGGATCTCAGGTAATCGCCTACAGAGCAACTAATAAGTGTTTTTAATCATTTGAACAAGTCAGCAGTTGTATGAAAGGTTGGTAGAAGACAGTTAGAAAGCTTTCTTGATGTCATTTAACAAATTTTGCATGCTAAAGAATAGTTCGTAATTCATTATACTAACATACTATTATTTTGTGTTATTCATTTTCCGAAAACAGGCATTTTCAGAGTCTTGTGACGATTATCACTGAAGCATGATTATTTCCCTTCAACTCATGAAGACGCCTTTAAAATATTCCATATTCTTCAACAGCATGTATCACTGTTGACATTGTTTTTTGTTTTTGTTTTTTGTTTTTTTTTTTTTGCAATCAGCAGTTGCTGACATTAATTACGAAATGGGGAACAAATATTGGGAACAATTCATCGAATATCGAATCATGTGCATTTTATACTATAAGTAAGGTAACACATGGACGCTACCATCCAGAAACAGAAAATTCCCAATTTAAAAACTAAAATAGTCACGCTAGCCTTGCAGCTTAGTGAAACATTTTTTTGCCCTAAAATTAAACAAAAAGTATCACATTTCGTCAATCAATAAATCTCCAATAATGATTAGCAAAGTTAAAACGTAAAAATCTAATCGTACAAAAATATTTTGAACCAGAGTACGGCAATAATTTTTTAACTGCTATACTCCACATGTAAAATTACGTCTATAACACGTTCAACAATAAATTTGTGTTGTTGCAGGAAGCCTTCTCTTGTTACCTGCATACAAGTAGAACCCCCCCCCCCCCCCCCCCCCCCTCCCCCTCTCCCTCCCCCCTTAGTTTTTTTTCTATTTTTTCGTTGTGCTACTGTTCTCTAACATACAGTCATATTTTGTAATTGACAGTGAGTTCTTAATTAGTCCTAGCATACTATACCCCATTCTTACCATTGCTTTTAAAGAACACTACACCACATGTTGCCTGTTGTTTGGCCATCTGAAGACAAGACATTCACCACTAATTACAAGCGAATATGTTCTTTGATGTGCAACAGACATGCAATGGTATTTTGCTACTTACCTATCCAAACTAGTATTATAGATGGACGTACAAAACCCTGCATTTACTTTCTATTTTTGTACAAATCATTTAATAATACAGCATGTCCCAAACCTTAATTGTTGTTGATAGCTGTGATCCCATATTCCTCAACTTGTAATATCCATGTCAGAATTTGACCGGAAGACCCAGTGAAGCCTTTGTTGGCAATGTCGGCTAATTTCCCTCTTCATGGATTTTTTCGAAGAATAACAAACATGTTTCTGTCCTAATGTACCACAAAAACAGTACAACAACTTTTTTACATATACAGTTGCGTCATTGTTTCTTGAATCACACGACAAATGATGACGTCATTTCATAATAACCTTAGATACCTTTTGGTGAAGCTTTTGCGTCGTAATGACAACGTCATCTAAGCGCGTGACAAAATATACATCAATGAGACGCTGGTACATTATAGCAAATAAATATCTGCATTCAGATAGATAAGCATATCAAAGAATGAAATTGATTCTTCCCACGTTTCTATGTTGTCTGATAATGGTGTTATTCCTTTTTGCTTGCACTAGTGTTGATGGTAGCCGTTGTTTTATTTTGTCTCGCAAAACATTATCCCTTTTAAGACTGTTGTATGTCAAAGAGAATCCTTCAAAAATCATTTAAGCTCTCTGATCACGATCTTCTTATGAATCACACCTTTTTAGTAATATAATAAATAGCCACAACATTGTATATATATATCAAACATCTTCTGTAAAACTCATTTGAGTAGGCTTGCCATCTTGATAACACCTAAGAAAATGAAATGATGTTTCATTTTCATGAATCTTTCTATTGTTTCCTGCCCCTGGCTGAATCTATTACAGTTTTGTATGGTGAAATACTCGCTGGCTGTCTATTCAATTAAAGAGCTTTGGTGAGCGGTGCCGAAATAATGATAGGGCCGGTGTTAATCAGTATATCAAAGCAGGGAATTCACTACCCCACAAGTTACAAAAATATAAAATATCCACTTCCGTGTAGGCCACGCACGCAACATCACATAGATTGTATATAGTTACGAGCTTGCGGCAAATTCACCTGCCAAACTTTGGAATTATACATGAAGATTTCAAGGTGTA